>NW_026609279.1:85000-348027 GCF_029499605.1 Hyla sarda
ATTGTAATACCTCACCTTATATTGTAATACATCACCTTATATTGTAATACCTCACCTTATATTGTAATAAATCCCCTTATATTGTAATAAATCACCTTATATTGTAATAAATCCCCTTATATTGTAATACATCACCTTATATTGTAATACATCACCTTATATTGTAATAAATCACCTTATATTGTAATACCTCACCTTATATTGTAATAAATCCCCTTATATTGTAATACCTCACCTTATATTGTAATACATCACCTTATATTGTAATACATCACCTTATATTGTAATACCTCACCTTATATTGTAATAAATCCCCTTATATTGTAATAAATCACCTTATATTGTAATAAATCCCCTTATATTGTAATAAATCCCCTTATATTGTAATAAATCCCCTTATATTGTAATACCTCACCTTATATTGTAATACATCACCTTATATTGTAATACATCACCTTATATTGTAATAAATCACCTTATATTGTAATAAATCACCTTATATTGTAATAAATCCCCTTATATTGTAATAAATCCCCTTATATTGTAATACCTCACCTTATATTGTAATACATCACCTTATATTGTAATACATCACCTTATATTGTAATAAATCACCTTATATTGTAATACATCACCTTATATTGTAATGCCTCACCTTATATTGTAATAAATCCCCTTATATTGTAATAAATCCCCTTATATTGTAATACCTCACCTTATATTGTAATAAATCACCTTATATTGTAATACATCACCTTATATTGTAATAAATCACCTTATATTGTAATAAATCCCCTTATATTGTAATAAATCCCCTTATATTGTAATAAATCCCCTTATATTGTAATACATACCCTTATATTGTAATAAATCACCTTATATTGTAATAAATCACCTTATATTGTAATAAATCACCTTATATTGTAATACCTCACCTTATATTGTAATAAATCACCTTATATTGTAATACCTCACCTTATATTGTAATAAATCACCTTATATTGTAATACCTCACCTTATATTGTAATAAATCACCTTATATTGTAATACATCACCTTATATTGTAATACCTCACCTTATATTGTAATAAATCCCCTTATATTGTAATACCTCACCTTATATTGTAATAAATCACCTTATATTGTAATATATCACCTTATATTGTAATAAATCACCTTATATTGTAATATATCACCTTATATTGTAATACATCACCTTATATTGTAATACCTCAGCGCTGACTACACAGGGACAGCTGACACAGGTCTCACAGCACAGTGTATCAGTATAATGAAGAGGGACGACACTACTCAACATAGAGGAAGAGCTCATCATTGTGGAAGACTACAGGGGGACTTGGGGGTACAGAATGATGACACTTGGGGTACAGGATGATAACACTCAGGGTACAGGAGGATGACAATACTTGGGGTACAGGAGGATGACACTTGGGGTACAGGAGGATGACACTTGGGGTACAGGAGGATAACACTTGGGGTACAGGAGGATGAAACTTGGGGTACAGGAGGATGAAACTTGGGGTACAGGAGGAGGACACTTGGGGTACAGGATGATAACACTTGGGGTACAGGAAGATGACACTTGGGGTACAGGAAGATGACACTCGGGGTACAGGAAGATGACACTCGGGGTACAGGATGATAACACTCGGGGTACAGGATGATAACACTTGGGGTACAGGATGATAACACTCGGGGTACAGGATGATAACACTCGGGGTACAGGATGATAACACTTGGGGTACAGGATAATAACACTTGGGGTACAGGATGATAACACTTGGGGTACAGGATGATAACACTTGGGGTACAGGATGATAACACTCGGGGTACAAGATGATAACACTCGGGGTACAAGATGATAACACTCGGGGTACAGGATGATAACACTCGGGGTACAGGATGATAACACTCGGGGTACAGGATGATAACACTTGGGGTACAGGATGATAACACTCGGGGTACAGGATGATAACACTTGGGGTACAGGATGATAACACTTGGGGTAAAGGATGATAACACTTGGGGTACAGGATGATAACACTTGGGGTACAGGATGATAACACTCGGGGTACAGGATAATAACACTGGGGGTACAGGATGATAACACTCGGGGTACAGGATGATGACACTTGGGGTACAGGATGATAACACTTGGGGTACAGGATGATAACACTTGGGGTACAGGATGATAACACTCGGGGTACAGGATGATAACACTCGGGGTACAGGATAATAACACTTGGGGTACAGGATGATAACACTTGGGGTACAGGATGATAACACTTGGGGTACAGGATGATAACACTCGGGGTACAGGATGATAACACTCGGGGTACAGGATGATAACACTCGGGGTACAGGATGATAACACTCGGGGTACAGGATGATAACACTTGGGGTACAGGATAATAACACTCAGGGTACAGGATGATAACACTCGGGGTACAGGATGATAACACTTGGGGTACAGGATGATAATACTCGGGGTACAGGATGATAACACTTGGGGTACAGGATGATAACACTCGGGGTACAGGATAATAACACTTGGGGTACAGGATAATAACACTTGGGGTACAGGATGATAACACTTGGGGTACAGGATGATAACACTCGGGGTACAGGATAATAACACTGGGGGTACAGGATGATAACACTTGGGGTACAGGATGATAACACTCGGGGTACAGGATAATAACACTTGGGGTACAGGATAATAACACTTGGGGTACAGGATGATTTATAATGCCAGGCTCAGTACCCCCCCTCTCCACTAGGAGTCCCGTCCTGTTTCCCATTAAGCTGCAGACAATTACTCCTGCGCTTAGTTTCCTCCCTGTGGTTTCAGGGTGTGCCCCCTTGATCTGTCACTTCTCGGTTCCTCTCTGTGTTGTCATTTTTGTGATCGCTCTACATATCCGCCACAAATATCATAAAATGATCATAAAATAAAAGGTAATTAGATAACAACAACCCCAATATTTACAAATCAATTATCCCCTCACTTTTGTACCTCTATTCTGCAGGGTGAAATGAAAGCCCATGATCCCCATCATAGCTCTCACGCCATTGCAAAACTACAACTCCCAGCATGCCCTGACAGCCGCAGGCTGTCAGGGCATGCTGGGAGTTGTAGTTTTGCAACAGCTGGAGGTCCACAGATTGGAGTTTATTGCTTTACAGGCTCATGGTATCACTAAGAAACAACATGGCTGCAATGAGGATGTAACATGCAGGAACATAGTCCCCGTAAATAATAGATTATAATGGTGGTTAGTAAGTCATAAAATATATGCTGAGCCATCAAATACTATTTATACAGAACACACATGTGTGCATATATATATATATATATATATATATATATATATATATATATATACACACACACACACACACACACACATATATGTATATAAAATACCAGGAGAGCAGCACAACTAAAATAGTCCAGAACCAAGTTCTGTGTGCTGCTGGTGTCTAACATTGAGATATATATATATATATATATATATATATATATATATATATACATATATATACATACACACACACACACACACATACTCAAGTATAAGCCGAGGCCCCTAATTTTACACTAAAAAAAACCCAGGAAAAGTTATTGACTCGACTATAAGCCTAGGGTGTGAAATACATCATCCCCACCATGTAATCATCCAGACCCCCCGTCATCATCCAGACCCCCGTCATCATCCAGAACCCCCCCCCCAACCCCCTTCATCATCACCGCCTGTCATTCCCTTCATCAGTGGTCTTCTTCAAGCTGCAGACCTCCAGATGTTGCAAAACTACAACTCCCAGCATGCCCGGACAGCCATCGGCTGTCCAGGCATGCTGGGAGTTGTAGTTTTGAAACATCTGGAGGTCTGCAGGTTGAAGACCACTGCAGCGTCGTCATCATCACCGCCTGTCAATCCCTTCATCAGTGGTCTTCAACCAGTGGACCTCATGATGTTGCAAAACTACAACTACCAGCATGCCTGGACAGCCGATAGGCTTGCTGGGAGTTGTAGTTTTGCAACATCTGGAGATCCGCAGGTGGAAGACCACTGATGAAGGGATTGACAGGCGGAGAGTTCACTCGAGTATAAGCCGAAGGGGGCATTTTCAGCGCGAAAAATCATGCTGAAAAACTCGGCTTATACTCGAGTATATACGTTGTGTGTGTGTGTATATATATATATATATATATATATATATATATATAAAAACATAAATGTGGTTGTCCAAATTTTTGGACTTGAGGGGGGGGGGTTCAGGAAGAGTTGGCGTTGCAACAGGTTCCGCAAAGTGGAGAACGGGCACATATTGGGGGGCAATTTAATAATAAGAAAAACTAAAGTACTGAAAGGAATCAATGAATAAAAAAATGAACATGAATATACATAAATATATATATATATATATATATATATACGGTATATACACACACACAAAATAATAAACAAACAATAATAAATAGAAATAAAAAAACACAGTGAAAACAAAGTCAAATATAAAATAATATAATAGAAATTAAATCAATAGCTTCTCTGGCCTGCCTTGACCTTATCATTGGCGAATAATATAATCATTTGTTTAACCTTGTTTGTTAATAGGCTTTGGCCCCTATGACGTTTCCGCTCTGTCTTTTTCTTTGATTTGTATCTATGAAAATTCTTTAATAAAAACTATAGTTTAAAAAAATAAAATAAATAAAATAAAAATTACTTTAAAAAAAGAAATCAAATCAATTGGATCCCATGGTTGTTCTTACAAATTTCAAATAATAAATGAAATAAATAAATAAATAAATAAATAAATGAATGAATGAATAAATAAATAAATGAATAAATTAATGAATAAATGAATGAATAAATAAATGAATGAATAAATAAATAAATGAATAAATGAATGAATAAATAAATGAATTAATAAATAAATAAATAAATAAATAAATAAATAAATAATAAATAATAAATAAATGAATGAATAAATAAATAATAAATAAATAAATAAATGAATAAATAAATAATAAATTAATAAATAAATAAATAAATAATAAATAAATAAATAAATAAATAAATAAATAAATAAATAAATAAATGAATGAATGAATGAATGAATAAATAAATAAAATAAATAAATAAATAATAAATAAATAAAAGAATAAATGAATGAATAAATGAATGAATGAATGAATAAATAAATGAATAAATAAGTAAATGAATAAATAAATAAATGAATGAATGAATAAATAAATGAATGAATGAATGAAAGAATACATAAAAAGTTTTGTGTATATAATTTCTAGCTATTGATATAAACATTTTCCTTCCTTGTACTGTGCATGTAGTGTGATCCCATAACACTGTATGGTAGAATTAATAGGTGGTGATCTTGTCACGTTTGCCCCCCTTGGCTCGCAGGCGGAGGGGATTAGGGGAGCTGTTTGCAGCGTGTGAGGGCAGAGGGTTTAGGACTAGTGGTTGTGCACACAATGTACGGGTGCTCGGGGCACTAGGAATATCAGGTGCATCTCTACAGCCTCAGGGCGCAACTCCTGTACTTTAAATCCCTCCCTCTGAGACAGCGCAGATCAGTCTTCCTTGTAAGAAGTCAGAGAACAGGTACTTCTTCTCCTCCTCGAGCAGCAGCAGCAGCAGCCGTCACAGTGTGAGGGAGAACTCCGCTCCATCCGGTAAGGACATCCACTATATACCATCAGCTCACCCTACATTACTATATACATTATTACTATTTCTATATATATTACTCCTTATACCCGGAGCTGCTGTCAGTCTCCCCATTCCAGGAGGTGCTTTGCCCGGACTTATTCCTTACGTTTTATATAAGAACTAGCAAAGACATGTAACAGAGTAAGACATTAGAAAACTATACATATAGAAAACATATATATATATATATATATATATATATATATATATTTTTTTTTTTTTTTCCCTAAATTGGATTTATTTCTCTTGCTTAAAATAATGCACAAAAGACATAAGTGAACTACAAAAAGATGTATTAAAAATAATAGATATATATATATATACACACACACACACACACACATATATATTTATTTTTGATATAAATAACTAAACATACATAAAGTTGATAAGTAAGGAATAGTTTCATGATATCTAAACTAGGAGAAAAAAAATAATCAAAATGAAAAAATGAAATTTTAGATTTTTTGGGGGTTATAAAGTTGGTACAAAATTTGGGATCCTGGAAACTTGTTGTGTAATGGTCTGGAGCAGTGGTCTCCAACCTGTGGCCCTCCAGATGTTGCAAAACTACAACTCCCAGCATGCCCGGACAGCCGTTGGCTGTCCGGGCATGCTGGGAGTTGTAGTTTTGCAACATCTGGAGGTCCGCAGGTTGGAGAGCACTGGTCTGAAGGCTTGGGTTGGGGGAGGTTGTGTCGTAGTTACCGAGCATTGAACAGGTGGACTGTGTGACTGCAGTCAGTGTGCGGAGTGTCTGATAGGTATGTACTGGTGTGCGGTATTATTTATGTGCTTATTTATATTTCAATGTGGACTAATATAGGGGCTTTTATGTGTATAGAGGGGTTAGTTGTGCTAGGTGTAAGATGTCGTATTGTAGTTTTACTGTGTTTTGTACTGAGCCTAGAACAGGTGTACTGTATGACTGCAGTCAGTGTGCGGGGTGTTTTATATGTAGGCACCAGTGTGTGGTATTAATTATGTGGACTAATATAGGGGATTTTATGTGTATAGAGGGGTTAGTTGTGCTAGGTGTAAGATGTTGCATCATAGTTTTACTGTGTTTTGTACTGAGCCTAGAACAGGTGTACTGTATGACTGCAGTCAGTGTGCGGGGTGTTTTATATGTAGGCACCAGTGTGTGGTATTAATTATGTGGACTAATATAGGGGATTTTATGTGTATAGAGGGGTTAGTTGTGCTAGGTGTAAGATGTCGTATTGTAGTGGTATCTGATTGTGTTTTGTACCGAGCCTAGAACAGGTGTACTGTATGACTGCAGTCAGTGTGCGGGGTGTTTTATATGTAGGCACCAGTGTGTGGTATTAATTATGTGGACTAATATAGGGAATTTTAAGTGTATATATCGATGTTCTACAATAAGGGTGACTCCAGCTGTTGCAAAACTATAACCCCCAGCGTGCCCGGACAGCTGAAGGCTATTAATATGGACTAATACAGAAGAGATATATATGATTTGTGATCATTAGGGTTGATCCTACTCTCTTCTATATATTGTATGTGTATATATATATATATATATATATATACATACATATATATATATATATATATACACACACATATACATGTATATACATATACATATATATATATATATATATATGTACACACATATATACACATATATACATATACACACAAAAATACTGCAGTCAGTGTGCAGAGCGTCTTATATGTTTGTACCAGTGTGCGGTATTATTTATGCAATCACATATAACAATATGGACTATTATTATGGACTTACACACATAGAAGTATATAATCTTTGCGATCATTAGGCTTGGCCCTACTTCCCCTATAGACATCCGCGGCTATCTATATCCCTGCATCTATTAATACATACCCAGGATACAAGTCTAACTAGTCGGACAGCAACCAAACACTGAAACTGCCCTTGCGCCACAGGGTGACAGCGGCCTGTCCCTGGGGTTACGCAATCGATGCCACATCACAGGTTTCATATGGTCATGCCCTTACACATAACACCCTACCAACTCCCTTCTGTATCATTACTTATGCCAGGCTGGGAACCCCGCTCGTCTCTTGGTAAGTGGACATTTCAGCACAGGGAGGGTAACAACTTGTAGCCCTAAGTTTATCGTGATATATTAATATGGATAATAATGGGTGCCATTATTTTTTTAATTTTTTATTTTTAAAAAGAGAAAGTTTTGTAAGAACTTGGCAGAAACTGGGAAGAATGAGATAGAAACTTTATTTGTACCTGCAGACAATGGGATGCGATTGCAATTGAATCAGGCCATGGATATGCAAAGGGGGTGAAGCATTGGTGACAACGGCCGGGCCTCAGATGGCTTGCTCTCATGTTTGTTGTGACAACGTTCACCATCAAAGGGGGGTCATTAGCACTGGCACTTTCAGTCTACCCAGAGAATAGCAAGATGAAACTGAGCCGGGCATGTCAGGGCTGAAATCTGCTGTCCCCCACCTGATACCGGCCGTGTTGTGCCCAATCCGCAGCGTTTGCATATCTCCATTGTCCGAAAACACATTTAGCAGCTTCTTATTGTCAGGCCATCAATGCAAAGCGAATTCCCATTATATTCTGTATTATCAGCCCAAATAGGGGGGTCCGCTGCCCTGAAACTGCAAGTCTCAACATGCCCTGATAGAGCCGTGCTGGGACGTGTAGTCCCCACCGCAACTTTAGGAGGCAAACAAGGGGTTAAGAAGATTATTATTATTATAATAATAATAATAAAAATAGTAATAAAAATAATAATAATAGTAAAAATAATAGTAATAATAATAAAAATAGTAATAATAAAAATAATAATAATATAATATCAAGCTGTAGGTGATAGTAGATGGGAAATACATTAAATAAATAGAAAAAAAATTATATATATATATATATATATATATATATATATATATATATATAGCTATATATATATAATAAATTCAAGATAAACAACTGTATAGATTAAATGTGATATTGAACAAAAAAATTATAAGCCATTGAAAATGAAACTATATATATATATATATACACACACACATATAAAGAAATAAAATGTTATATCTACATTAAATACATATTTAAGATTCATTTTTTTTACCTGTTTATACCGTTTCATTTTTAGCGGCTTATTTATATTTAAACACAAATATAAATAAAAAAAGATAAATTAATAAATAAATATTTATAAAAAAATAAAATAAACATAAAAAAAAGTTACAAATAAATAAATATATTAAATAAAATATAAAAAAAAGCTATATATAGATATATATATCTATATATATATATATATATATATATTTTATTTTTTTAATATTGCACGTTTATTATTCTCCAATTTTTTGAGGGGCTAAATTATGTAGAACATTGTAGGTAATCAGGATTTTTTTTTTTTTACCCCTGAAACATATAGTAGACTAGGACTATGCAGTGTTCTTTAAGCTATGGCTCTCCCCAGCTGTAGCAAAACTACAACACCCAGCATGCCCTGACAGCCTTCGGCTGTCAGGGCATGCTGGGAGTTGTAGTTTTGCAACAGCTGGAGAGTCCTAGTTTAGGGAATGCTGACATTTTATAGTTTTCGGAGCCTTGGTTTTCCCGTCGTCAGCGCTTTTCTCCTATCAGTCTTCACGTAGCGCTAATACGACCTAACCACTTGAAGGGAATAAAGACATTTCTTTAGAAATTGGTGCCCCCGGGCTCGCCGGCAATTAGTTTCTATGTTTTCAAGAGTTATCTGTCAGAGGTTTTGTAACAATCATCATTAAAATCGCGATGCTCCAAGCTAGTGGTGAAATCACTTTTTTTTTTTTTTTTCCTTAATTTTTTTTTCTCTCTTATAATCCATGCCGTAACACATCTTAAGTCCACAGTCATGAGAACCGCACCGCACCACTTTCTCACGCCTTGAGTATCGTTGAAAATAGAGACGTGCCAGCACAAGCCGTATCTACGCTGCACAAGGAAGCTGTGAGGAGGGGATGAGAGGCAGGAGGCTTTCCACCGCTCTCTCGCCCTACCTGGAACAGCTGAGAAACTAATACAAAAAAAAAAGAAATCTAAAAGTAAAAAAAAAAAAAAAAAATAATATATATATATATATATATATATATATATATATATTATTTTTTATTTCTTTTTTCCTTTTAAAAACTAATTTTTCTGATTATTTGGTTTGTAATAACAAATTTTTTATTGCAAACTGTAAGACAAATAGGTAAAATAAATAAATAACATAAATAAATCATTAAAAAAAAGAAATTAATAAATAACAAGTAAATAAATCATTAAATAAATGAATAAATAAATAAAATATACGGTAAGTAAATGAATAAAAAAAAAATCATTGAATTATTAAATAAATTAATATAAAAAAATGGAAAAAAGATTAAAAATAAATAAGTAAATAAATAAATAAAATTGCTATACCGCCCCCCTCTGGACAGATACTCAGGTATTACAATTTTTGCGTCTGTGCCCTTGAAGCACTCTGGTTTGCAGAGCTGTCACTCATCCTCCTATTACAATGAGGGAGTGTTGAAGTATTTACCCCCTTGCTAAGCCAGTTTGCCCAGCCGGCCTACTTTTTAAACATACAGTCAAGTATTCGGCTTAGGAAAGTCATAATGAAATCACAGGGAGCTGGAAGCAACACGTAAGGTAACAACCGTCTCCAGAGATACAAGGGGGGGGGGGAAGGGAGGTGAAACTTTGCTTTGACTTATTTAAAAAAATAATAAAAAAAATGTTTAAAAAATTTCTAAAAAGTTTCCTAACTTTTTTTTTTCTTATTTGCAGATACTGAACACTACCCTAAAGGGGACTCTGAACCAAGAGGTTTCTTAGAAGTTCGTTTGGTTGGAAAAGCTGGAGATAATAAAGAGGAGTGAGGTGACTTGTGGGACCCAAGAAAGCTTCATCATGTCTGCAGTGAAGGAGCGTAAGCCCAAGAAGCCCCATTACATTCCCAGACCACCAGGAAAGCCCTTCAAGTACAAGTGCTTCCAGTGTCCATTCACCTGCAATGAGAAGTCTCATCTCTTCAACCACATGAAGTACGGGCTCTGCAAAAACTCCATCACCCTGGTCACAGAGCAAGACCGGGCGGTCAAGAGCCCAAAGACCAACGCTATGGAGGTCAAACAGCCGTCCCCCGAGGGGTTTGTGAAGCCCACGCCTATTGTGGCCAATGGACAGCTGGATCCCAAAGCCCATCACGACATCACAAGAGATGAACTCAGAGACAGTGCAGATTTTAAAACCCAGGAGACCCACGCTCAGGTGGAAAAGCCAGTCAACCAAAGAGATGTGACTGTACCCTCACCATCCGGGCACAGCCCTATTCCCAAGCCGATGGCTATTGAGGGGGTTGTGAGGCCCTCAGCCTTTATGCCAGTTGGAGATCACAGGTATGGTACAGAAAGAAGCCACCTACCAGAAATCATGCCCTCAGCAGTCAAAGGAGTCCATAGTGAGGGGTCTGCTTTCCAAAGACTAACCACGCCATGGAAAATAGGAGAACTGGTTCCTCCCGAGCTTGGCCCAAAGCCAACAATCCCACATTACATCCGTCCTATGATATCAGACTATAAATACTATGAGACTGGGCCACCTGTCTTCCCATACATGTATGATACCTCAATGCTATCAGTATACGGCCCTCAAGATCACAGACTCTATCGTCCTCATCCCATTCAATCTTCTGGACTCTCCATGCCGAAACCACTAAACCCATCTGTTGACTTTAGACTGCTACACCCATTCCAGCAGAGCCCGGCCATGCCGTACAGCTTCTACAGATCACCCGAAACTTCCTATCTACCTTATGGTCTCAAGCTATCTCATGGATTGACCAAAGCTCCCACAGTACCAACCATGGACAATTCCCCTTTCCTCTACCCAACCTCCAGCCCACCTCTTTTCTACCCCTTAGACCATGCTCAAAAGCAAGTGGACTGTCAGAAGGAGGCTCTTCTGGACCAAGAAAAGCATAAACATGAAGAAGAGAGCCTGAAGATGAGTCCACGGGCTGCCAGCGCTGCCACCGGCTCACCCGGCAGACCGAGTCCGACCAACTTCACTCAGAACAGTCAAGGCTTTGAAGGAATCTTTGACCTATCCAGCAAATCTACCTCTACCATAGGAAAGTGGGACGGTGAGGGGCCAAACCTTACAGCTTTCAAGCCAGTGAGGAAAAGCACAGAATCCCAACCATCTCTAAGCAGAGGACATTCTCCATGGTAAGTCCAAGCTCATTCTCATATAGAATAGATATCACGTTTGAGATTTTTTTTTGTTTCTATGGAAATGAGAAAGCACGATGTACTGGATTCTTATCTGTCCAATGTGTTGCTTCCCTTGAGATGAGTGGTCTCAACCACCTATTATTTCCCCCAGTATTGGAGCTTGTTAAGCACATTAACGGGGACAGAGTTTGGCAATGTAGATGTCGAATGTTGAAGTAATTGGTTCCTAACATTGTTTCAATTTTTGTAATTTCAGCTCTGGGAATGAAGATGACTTGTCCACCAGTGACCGTGAAGCATCGACAAGCAGCGATGATGAGGAAACATTTGTGCCACTTAACCTTTCCACCAAAGTCGAGTTGGAGCAAGATGTCCCACTCAACCTCTCCGTCAAAGACTCCGGTAGGACGAACAACACGGAGGGGTCTCCACACTCCAGATCACATTCTCCGAGCAACGACAGCATTAACATGGCGGATGTAAAGGCACTGATGGAGAACTGCGATGAGCAAAAACAGTCAGCGGCTGTAGCCCTTTGCCAGCTGGCGTCGTACAGCCCCGTGCCAGCCGCCCGGGCGGTAGAGGAGGAAAATCTGGAGAGGCAGAGCGCTAAACCAGAGCAATCTGCTGTGAACACTCCAGAAGAAGAAGAAGAAAGCATCAGCAAACCGAGAGGTCAGAAAAGGGAGAACACCAAAGATGCGGCAAAAACACCAGCAAAGAAAGCAAAAACATCTGAACCCAACAGAGTCTTCACCCTGAGGAAGAGGCACCGGATGTCTTAGAAGATGTCTGATCACCTCAGAGACTATAGAACTCCACACAGCTGCTTTATATGGACCCTTGGACTTGGCACGGTCTGAAGCCTTCCCGGTCTATAGACTTATTGATGAGGCTAATATTTAGCTGATCAGTGTAACCTCCCTCAGACCCCGCTGCTTCTCCCCACCCCCGCGCAGGATACGGGTCGGGACTGGACTCTATTTATATTGGTAATATTTATTTTTGTATAAAGTTATTCAGGCGCTACTGCAGGGTGAGGGGCTAAGTTCCGCCGTAGGCGCTGTACAGACACGCTCTTTATATTATAAAGTTTTCATGTTTTTATGTATAGACGCCCTTTGTCCAGCTTTTAACAAAAAAAGGCAAAATAATATTAATAAACGCTATATTTCAGATAATTTTTTGTTCTGTGTATTTCTTAAGAGTTGTGCTGTGGGGTGACGGTTAAAACCTGTAAGATATGAGTTGACAGGTCTCCTCTACATTTACAACCCAAAATACTCTGTACTGCTGTGGACCCTGCTCCTCCACTATATAACTCTCATCATGTGACCTCCACATAATCAGTACACTCCTCTCCTGAAATACTCTGTACTGCTGTGGACCCTGCTCCTCCGCTATAAAACTCTCACCATGTGACCTCCACATAATCAGTACACTCCTCTCCTGAAATACTCTGTACTGCTGTGGACCCTACTCCTCCACTATATAACTCTCACCCTGTGACCTCCACATCATCAGTACACTCCTCTCCTGAAATACTCTGTACTGCTGTGGACCCTGTTCCTCCACTATATAACTCTCATCCTGTGACCTCCACATGATCAGCACACTCCTCTCCTGAAATACTCTGTACTGCTGTGGACCCTGCTCCTCCACTATATAACTCTCATCCTGTGACCTCCACATGATCAGCACACTCCTCTCCTGAAATACTGTGTACTGATGTGGACCCTGCTCCTCCACTATATAACTCTCATCCTGTGACCTCCACATGATCAGCACACTCCTCTCCTGAAATACTCTGTACTGCTGTGGACCCTGCTCCTCCACTATATAACTCTCACCCTGTGACCTCTCACATGATCCGCACACTCCTCTCCTGACATACTCTGTACTGCTGCTCTGAACCCAACAGAGTCTTCATCCTGAGAAAGAGGTACCGGATGTCTTAGAAGATGTCTGATCACCTCAGAGACACAGCTGCTTTATATGGACCCTTGGACTGAAGCCTTCCCGGTCTATAGACTTATTGATGAGGCTAATATTTAGCTGATCAGTGTAACCTCCCTCAGATCAGAACACTCCTCTCCTGAAATACTGTGTACTACTGTGGACCCCGCTCCTCCACTATATAACTCTCACCCTGTGACCTCCACATGATCAGCACACTCCTCTCCTGAAATACTCTGTACTGCTGTGGACCCTGTTCCTCCACTATATAACTCTCCCCCTGTGACCTCCACATTATCAGTACACTCCTCTCCTGAAATACTGTGTACTGCTGTGGACCCTGCTCCTCCACTATATAACTCTCACCCTGTGACCTCCACATGATCAGTACGCTCCTCTCCTGAAATACTGTGTACTGCTGTGGACCCTGCTCCTCCACTATATAACTCTCACCCTGTGACCTCCACATGATCAGCACACTCCTTTCCTGAAATACACTGTACTGCTGTGGACCCTGCTCCTCCACTATATAATCCCCATCCTGTAACCTCCACATGATCAGTACACTCCTCTCCTAAAATACTCCGTACTGCCGTGGACCCTGCTCCTCCACTATATAACTCTCACCCTGTGACCTCCACATGATCAGCACACGCCTCTCCTGAAATACTCTGTACTGCTGTGCATCCTGCTCCTCCACTATATAACTCTCACCCTGTGACCTCCACATGATCAGCACACTCCTCTCCTGAAATACTCTGTACTGCTGTGGACCCTGCTCCTCCACTATATAACTCTCATCCTGTGACCTCCACATGATCAGCACACTCCTCTCCTGAAATACTCTGTACTGCTGTGGACCCTGCTCCTCCACTATATAACTCTCACCCTGTGACCTCCACATGATCAGCACACTCCTCTCCTGTATACTCTGTACTGCTGTGGACCCTGCTCCTCCACTATATAACTCTCATCCTGTGACCTCCACATGATCAGCACACTCCTCTCCTGAAATACTCTGTACTGCTGTGGACCCTGCTCCTCCACTATATAACTCTCACCCTCTGACCTCCACATGATCAGCACACTCCCCTCCTGGAATACTCTGTACTGCTGCTCTGAACCCAACAGAGTCTTCATCCTGAGGAAGAGGCACCGGATGTCTTAGAAGATGTCTGATCACCTCAGAGACACAGCTGCTTTATATGGACCCTTGGACTGAAGTCTTCCCGGTCTATAGACTTATTGATGAAGCTAATATTTAGCTGATCAATGTAACCTCCCTCAGATCAGAACACTCCTCTCCTGAAATACTGTGTACTACTGTGGACCCTGCTCCTCCACTATATAACTCTAACTCTGTGATCTCCACATGATCAGCACACGCCTCTCCTGAAATACTCTGTACTGCTGTGCATCCTGCTCCTCCACTATATAACTCTCACCCTGTGACCTCCACATGATCAGCACACTCCTCTCCTGAAATTCTCGGTACTGCTGTGGACCCTGCTCCTTCTGCTTTGTAACCGTCAGTCTATGACCTCTCACAAGATCAGTATAGTCTCCCCTGAAATACTCTGTGTTCCTAGGGACCCTGCTCTTTCCAACATGTGACCTATAAAAATCAGCAAACTCCTCTCCTGAAATACTCTGTGCTCTGTAATCTCCCTTAAGATACTCTGTGCTGCTGTGGGGTCCTGAAACACCAAGATTCTGCCCCCTATGAGGCTTCTTTGCTGCGAGAGCTGAAAGGGGGATAAATAAATAGTGACCTTCACTGGCATTTCTAGTCGCAACTTAGTGTCACCATACACGAAGCAAAGCATTATGGGGATCAACTCCCGTAAAACGTAAGAGTGTGCCCTTATTAATATGTGTGAGGTAAAACGTTATTACATATCACTTCACTTTAAGACACAGATATAGCAGATCCGAGCGGGGCAAGATAAAGAAAAGCCCAGACACAGCAGGGCCCGGCTCGGCCCAGACACAGCAGAGCCCGGCTCGGCCCAGACACAGCAGAGCCCGGCTCGGCCCAGACACAGCAGAGCCCGGCTCGGCCCAGACACAGCAGAGCCCGGCTCGGCCCAGACACAGCAGAGCCCGGCTCGGCCCAGACACAGCAGAGCCCGGCTCGGCCCAGACACAGCAGAGCCCGGCTCGGCCCAGACACAGCAGGGCCCGGCTCGGCCCAGACACAGCAGGGCCCGGCTCGGCCCAGACACAGCAGGGCCCGGCTCGGCCCAGACACAGCAGGGCCCGGCTCGGCCCAGACACAGCAGGGCCCGGCTCGGCCCAGACACAGCAGGGCCCGGCTCGGCCCAGACACAGCAGGGCCCGGCTCGGCCCAGACACAGCAGGGCCCGGCTCGGCCCAGACACAGCAGGGCCCGGCTCGGCCCAGACACAGCAGGGCCCGGCTCGGCCCAGACACAGCAGGGCCCGGCTCGGCCCAGACACAGCAGGGCCCGGCTCGGCCCAGACACAGCAGAGCCCGGCTCGGCCCAGACACAGCAGAGCCCGGCTCGGCCCAGACACAGCAGAGCCCGGCTCGGCCCAGACACAGCAGAGCCCGGCTCGGCCCAGACACAGCAGAGCCCGGCTCGGCCCAGACACAGCAGAGCCCGGCTCGGCCCAGACACAGCAGAGCCCGGCTCGGCCCAGACACAGCAGAGCCCGGCTCGGCCCAGACACAGCAGAGCCCGGCTCGGCCCAGACACAGCAGAGCCCGGCTCGGCCCAGACACAGCAGAGCCCGGCTCGGCCCAGACACAGCAGAGCCCGGCTCGGCCCAGACACAGCAGAGCCCGGCTCGGCCCAGACACAGCAGAGCCCGGCTCGGCCCAGACACAGCAGGGCCCGGCTCGGCCCAGACACAGCAGGGCCCGGCTCGGCCCAGACACAGCAGAGCCCGGCTCGGCCCAGACACAGCAGAGCCCGGCTCGGCCCAGACACAGCAGAGCCCGGCTCGGCCCAGACACAGCAGAGCCCGGCTCGGCCCAGACACAGCAGAGCCCGGCTCGGCCCAGACACAGCAGAGCCCGGCTCGGCCCAGACACAGCAGAGCCCGGCTCGGCCCAGACACAGCAGGGCCCGGCTCGGCCCAGACACAGCAGAGCCCGGCTCGGCCCAGACACAGCAGAGCCAGGCTCGGTCCAGATCAGGGCTGTGGAGTCGGTAGATAAATGTTCCGACTCCGGAGTTTTCTGTTCTTCCAACTCCGACTCCTCTGTATTAATATGTGAATGTATTTTATACATTCCTTGAAGGAAAGAAAGGCAACATACATGTCATTACCACAGGACTACTGACTGGGAAGCCAACAGTTTGTGTGCTGATCTGCTGCTGAAGATAAGGCAGTGGGAGGATCCAGGAAGGGGCATTTATTATAAAACATGTTTTCCCTAGTAGAATCCCATAGTCAAGTTTAACGGGGTACTCCGCCCCTAGACATCTTTTCCCCGGGGTCCCGCTGCTGGCGACCCCCGGGATCGCCCGCGCTTTCATTACTACACAGAGCGAGTTTGGGGGACGGATACAGAGCGATACAGTGGACGGAGCAGTGTAATGTCATAGCTCTGCCTCTCGTGACATCACGGCCCGCCCCCTTAATACAAGTCTATGGCAGGGGGCGTGAAGACCGCCACGCCCCCTCCCATAGACTTGTATTGAGGGGGCTGGCCGTGACATCACGAGGGGCAGAGCCATGACGTAACGGTGCTCCAACCCTTGTATCGCCCGTCATTACGCACAGAGCAAACTCGCTCCGTGCAGTAATGATAGCGCGGTGCCGCAGCGGGGGGACCCCGGCGATCTGACATCTTATCCCCTATCCTTTGGATAGGTGATAAGATGTCTAGGTGCGGAGTACCCCTTTAAGCTAACAATCGAGTTTACAAGTTTTTATAGCCTTAGCTGAATGGCAGCAGTTTTTCCAATGGTTTACAGCTTCAGTCTTGAACTATTGACCCTCCATTCCCTTCACTTCTACAAGTGTCTCTAGTCCTGCAAAAAACATATTTCCTTAACCCCTTATCAGTGAGAGGCGAGGTTACCCATGGGTTCCCTGTAACAGCAGAACACAACACTGTGGAAAGTATAAGTATTGCCGCTCCTAATTGTGCGTTGCGTGCCAAATAGTAAAGCACATGAAAAGCTTCTTCACGGTCACTTAACGTGTTCGTTTTGCGTTTACATGAGGCACTGCATGCATTGGTCTTTATTCTTATAGTAGAGAATTCATTAATTATAACTTTTTGTGAATTGGGACATTTAAACTTGCTTATTTTTTTTTTTTTATTCCAATCTAAATTTAGTAGGAGTCTGAGTCAGAGTCGGTGCATTGTTTGCCGACTCAGACTCCAGGTACCCAAAATTTCGTCCGACTCCACAGCCCTGGTCCAGACACAGCAGAGCCCGGCTCGGCCCAGACACAGCAGTGCCCGGATCGGCCCAGACACAGCAGAGCCAGGCTCGGTCCAGACACAGCAGAGCCAGGCTCGGCCCAGACACAGCAGAGCCAGGCTCGGTCCAGACACAGCAGAGCCAGGCTCGGCCCAGACACAGCAGAGCCCGGCTCGGCCCAGACACAGCAGAGCCCGGCTCGGCCCAGACACAGCAGAGCCCGGCTCGGCCCAGACACAGCAGAGCCCGGCTCGGCCCAGACACAGCAGAGCCCGGCTCGGCCCAGACACAGCAGAGCCAGGCTCGGTCCAGACACAGCAGAGCCCGGCTCGGTCCAGGCACAGCAGAGCCCGGCTCGGTCCAGGCACAGCAGAGCCCGGCTCGGTCCAGGCACAGCAGAGCCCGGCTCGGTCCAGACACAGCAGAGCCAGGCTCGGTCCAGGCACAGCAGAGCCCGGCTCGGTCCAGACACAGCAGAGCCCGGCTCGGCCCAGACACAGCAGTGCCAGGCTCGGTCCAGACACAGCAGAGCCCGGCTCGGTCCAGACACAGCAGAGCTTACATTACTATGTCTCAAGCGATTTAGTTTTACTTTCACTGTTAGGAAACAGGTTGCGGTGGAGGAAGGAGGGGGCGGGGGGGGGGATGCAACAGGTGTCGCCAGGGTGTGGAGACCATTGAGACTAAGATGGCAGCTGACAAAAGCGGCGCTGACGGCCCATCATCTCCACATCCACCCACAATGTACATCTTTACTGCTATTCTGCCCGAGGCAAGACAAACTGAACGCTCGTCTACAGATAGCTACAGGCAGCGAAGCCTGCGGAGGAATGTGACTGCAGACAATGGTGTTACAGGATACAGAACACAAGGTTGCGACACCACAACGGCGTTCACGTGCCCCCACACACCCCCCACGGTCACCTTCAGTGACTGTACAAGTGCCGTCCACCAGAGCCGGGGACGTGTTGGTACTTGCAGGCCCTGCGGCTAGCCTCGCACCGGCTTCTCGGAAAGGACTTTCTGTAAACATGGCGCCGGTTCAAGCTTACACAATGCAGATGGAGTCCTCGTGCCCGATAAGGTCCCAGGCCATGGTTTTATTTACCGATACCATCTTAAAGGAGCCTCCCGGAGTGAGCGAATCCGAAAAAGTTCACTTTGTGTGTCGATTCCTTACTATTTTCAATAGCTCTGCTTGCTGTCAGTAAATTGATTCCTTTGTCAGGTGATACAGCAGTGTTTCACATCAAGGGTGCCTCCAGCTGTTGCAAAACTACAACTCCTAGCATGCCCGACAGCCTTCAGCTGTCAGGGCATGCTGAGAATTGTAGTTTTGGACATCACTGTCACTGTAAGCCTCAGAACATAGGGTAGAAGTAGAAACAAAAAGACCAAAGGGCGGCACTAGACAAAGGAGAGGGGGGTGTACCTTATTATAGGTGGGTGCAGGCTCTATAAAATGGCCGCTCACCTTGAGCATATAGGAAATACACATATCAATCTGTATTGGGATTGTAACCATGGTATGGATCGGTACAGCCCAAAGGTCCCAGATACAACCAGCTGGTGTCCTGAAAAGGTACTGAATAGGAAATGCGGGAAAAAAGCCTTGGCAGCAGGTGCTCAGCAATCCAATAGGAGCTATCACACTCTGGTCACGAAGTGAGGAGGTTCAGCTACTTTATTCTTGTACAGCAATGATGCGTTTCGGGGTTAATCCACCCATTCTTCAGATTGACACCGTACTGTAAAGTTGTACTGTGTCAATCTGAAGAAGGGGTGGATTGACCACGAAACGCGTCATTGCTGTACAAGTAGCTGAACTTCCTCACTTCGTGACCAATGACGCGTTTCAGGGTTAATCCACCCCATCTTCAGATTGACACAGTACAACTTTACAGTATGGTGTCAATCTGGAGAAGGGGTGGATTAACCCCGAAACGCGGCATTGCTGTACATGAATAAAGTACGGTAGCTGAAACTTCCTCACTTAGTGACCAGAGTGTGATACCTCCTATTGGATGGTTGAGCGCCTGCTGCCAAGGTTTTTTTTTCCGCATTTCCTATTCAGAACATAGGCAGGCAAAAGCAAAGCTTCAGACCCCCTTAGATAGTCAGTGCGACAATCGTAGACCAAATGGGTAAAAATAGCGTTTATTCAATGCACATATCAAAGCGTTTCAGGCCCGAAATGGGCCCTTCGTCAGGACAAGGTGCTGAAGCACCTTGTCCTGACGAAGGGCCCATTTGGGCCCTGAAACGCGTTGATATGTGCTTTGAATAAACGCTATTTTTACCCATTTGATCTACTATTGTCGGATGGCGCTTTGAAAAGTTCCATTTCATTTGCTTCTGCCTGCCTATTCTACTACCGGACCAGAAGATTCCTCGGATCGCGGGAACCAAGCTGCAGGTCCCCACTGCAATTTACATGCGCTTATAGATGTTGTGCTCTCAGCGCAACTCTACAGGGTGAGTGTTTATAACCAGCAATACCAGGGGCGCTTTCGTGTTCCTTTTTTCCTTCTTCTCCATGCGGAACATAGGGGACCCCTTAATTTCTCCCCACACATCATAGTAATAGTAGAATTAAAGCATTTACCGTTCGGGAGGCGAGAAGGCAGCAGCAGTCCCCTCCTACCCAGCTCTGCCAGCGCCAGGCAGCCCCCGTGCCAAGCGTTATTCGTCTCCTGGAAACTGTGGTAAAAGAAAAGCGAAAAACACTCAGTGATCAAAGACTTTAGTAAGATAAAGAGACTGCGGGTATAAGGAGGTCAAGAGAAGATCACAGAGTTACATGGTGGAAACAGCAGCACAGAGTATTTCAGGACAGGAGCCCGAATAGGATAGTGAGGGTCGCAGTAACTCATATGAACCCATACAGTCCGGCATCTTCATGCAGATTTGGTTGGAGGGGGTGATACCGTATGTAACGCGGGGGATCGGGGAGAGCACAAGTCGGCACAGGCCTCCAGGTGCGCGGTAACCGCTATGCAAATCCTGTATAGTAAATTTTACAGCTAACCGTCCTGCAGATGTTCTCACCTGATATCACTACCATCTATTATAACAGTGTTACTACAACCAGGGTGCCTCCAGCTGTTGCAAAACTAGTACTTCTAGCATTGAATCTGACATTTTCCTCTGGCCTAATGCTTTACACTGCAGTTCTGCTCCAATAGGTCAATAGTGTCTTTGGCTTTGCTGCATTGTCTGCTGGAATCAGAAATCCTGTCTCATGCTTTACACTGCAGCTCAACCCCACTAGAGCACCGCTATAATCCTTGAGTCCAGCATAGCTGCCCAGTATACTAACGTCTAAGGCAGTGTTTCCCAACAAGTGTGCCTCAAGCTGTTGCAAAATGCCAGAGAGGAGAAGGCTAAACAAGAACCTGTCTGCAATACAATTATATCTATCTCCTATGGAAAACTACAACTCCCAGCATGCCCGGACAGACGAAAACTGTTCCTGCTTCTGTCCATGTTGTGATGATAACGTACAAAAAGTATATGCCAGAGAATATAGTCTATGCCAGAGAGGAGAAGGCGAAACAAGGACCTCTCTGCAATTCACTTATCTCTATCTCCTATGGAAAACTACAACTCCCAGCATGCCCGGACAGACGAAAACTGTTCCTGCTTCTGTCCACGCTGTGAAGATAACGTACAAAAAGTATATACCACAGAATATAGTCTGTGCCAGAGAGAAGGCTAAACAAGGACCTCTCTGCAATACACTTATCTCTAGCTCCTATGGAAAACTACTACTCCCAGCATGCCTGGACAGACGAAAACTGTTCCTGCTTCTGTCCATGTTGTGACGATAACATACAAAAAGTATATACCAGAGAATATAGTCTGTGCCAGAGAGGAGAAGGCTAAACAAGGACCTCTCTGCAATACACTTATCTCTGTCTCTGTTGCAAAACTACAACTCCCAGCATGCCTAGACAGCCGTGTTGCAAAACTACAACTCCCAGCATGCCCGGACAGCCAAAAGCTGTTCCTCCTTCATTCCGTGCTGTGAAGATAACATACAAAAAGTATATGCCAGAGAATATAGTCTATGCCAGAGAGGAGAAGGCAAAACAAGGACCTCTCTGCAATACACTCATCTCTATCTCCCATGCAAAACTACAACTCCCAGCATGCCCGGACAGCCGAAAGCTGTTCCTGCTTCATTCCGCGCTGTGAAGATAACATACAAAAAGTATATGCCAGAGAATATAGTCTATGCCAGAGAGGAGAAGGCAAAACAAGGACCTCTCTGCAATACACTCATCTCTATCTCCCATGCAAAACTACAACTCCCAGCATGCCCGGACAGCCGAAAGCTGTTCCTGCTTCATTCCGCGCTGTGAAGATAACATACAAAAAGTATATGCCAGAGAATATAGTCTATGCCAGAGAGGAGCAGGCAAAACAAGGACCTCTCTGCAATACACTCATCTCTATCTCCTATGCAAAACTACAACTCCCAGCATGCCCGGACAGCCGAAAGCCGTTCCTGCTTCTGTCTGTGCTGTGAAGATAACATACAAAAAGTTTATGCCAGAGAATATAGTCTGTGCCAGAGAGGAGAAGGCGAAACAAGGACCTCTCTGCAATACACTTATCACTATCTCTGTTGCAAAACTACAACTCCCAGCATGCCCGGACAGCCTTTGGCTGTCCGGGCATGCTAGGAATTGTAGTTTTGCAACAGCAGGAGGCACCCTGGTTGAGAAACACTGTATTATACATGGCCAGAAGACCGTCCTGATCGCCAGACGATTTCTCCATGACAGTAATTCATTTATTTGAAGAATTACCTAAAGCAGTCCAGCATGGAGCCCACCACATCATCAGCCAGCTCTCGGGGGAGTCTTCCTGTCAACCGTCCAATACTGCGGGGAAAAAAAACATATACAATTAATTATTGGGTTAATATTCTGCTGTCAGGTAAAAATCAAATGAAAGAAAGACACAATAAACAGAGTAACAAACCCTCAGCTGTTCAGTCTTTACACAGATATATGGGATCCAAGAAGTGTCGCTCCATAACTAGGTAGATGTTTTATACAGGAGTCTAAAGATGGCCGTATACATTACACATGTGACAGCAAAAGACGACAACTTTTCTAGGAACCGGCAATGACATCTAATATTTATGGGGTCTCCCGACTTCGATAGCTGATGTCAGGATCAGGAGATCAGGATCGGACATGCTGGATCGCAACATGCCTGATCCTATTGTTCTCGTGTAGATGGGCGGCCGAGGAAGGTGTCTGACAGAAGCTTTCTCCCTTCTCCCAAATTACAATGCATGCCTGCTCAGCTGAGCTGAGTGTTCATGTGTATGGGGATCGGGAGAGATGGCTATAGGCCGAGAGATCATGTGTATGGGGGGGGGGGGGAGATGGCTATAGGCCGAGAGATCATGTGTATGGGGGGGGGGTCAGGAGAGAGGGCTATAGGCCGAGAGATCATGTGTATGGGGGGGGGGGAGATGGCTATAGGCCGAGAGATCATGTGTATTATGGGGGGGGGATGGCTATAGGCCGAGAGATCATGTGTATTATGGGGGGGGATGGCTATAGGCCGAGAGATCATGTGTATGGAGGGGATCGGGAGAGATGGCTATAGGCCGAGAGATCATGTGTATGGGGGGGGAGGAGATGGCTATGGGCCGAGAGATCATGTGTATTATGGGGGGGGATGGCTATAGGCCGAGAGATCATGTGTATGGGGGGGGGGGGATCAGGAGAGATGGCTATAGGCTGAGAGATCATGTGTATGGGGGGATCAGGAGAGATGGCTATAGGCTGAGAGATCATGTGTATGGGGGGGGGGAGATGGCTATAGGCTGAGAGATCATGTGTATGGGGGGATCAGGAGAGATGGCTATAGGCTGAGAGATCATGTGTATGGGGGGGGGGGGGGATCAGGAGAGATGGCTATAGGCCGAGAGATCATGTGTATGGGGGGGGGAGATGGCTATAGGCTGAGAGATCATGTGTATGGGGGGGGGGGGAGATGGCTATAGGCTGAGAGATCATGTGTATGGGGGGGGGAGATGGCTATAGGCTGAGAGATCATGTGTATGGGGGGGGGGAGATGGCTATAGGCTGAGAGATCATGTGTATGGGGGGGGGGGGAGATGGCTATAGGCTGAGAGATCATGTGTATGGGGGGGGGGGAGAGATGGCTATAGGCTGAGAGATCATGTGTATGGGGGGGGGGGAGAGATGGCTATAAGCTGAGAGATCATGTGTATGGGGGGGGGGGGATCAGGAGAGATGGCTATAGGCCGAGAGATCATGTGTATGGGGGGGGGATCAGGAGAGATGGCTATAGGCTGAGAGATCATGTGTATGGGGGGGGATCAGGAGAGATGGCTATAGGCTGAGAGATCATGTGTATGGGGGGGGGGGGATCAGGAGAGATGGCTATAGGCCGAGAGATCATGTGTATGGGGGGGGGGAGAGATGGCTATAGGCCGAGAGATCATGTGTATGGGGGGGGATGGCTATAGGCTGAGAGATCATGTGTATTATGGGGGGGATGGCTATAGGCCGAGAGATCATGTGTAGGGGGGGGGATCAGGAGAGATGGCTATAGGCCGAGAGATCATGTGTATGGGGGGGGGGGGGGGATGGCTATAGGCCGAGAGATCATGTGTATGGGGGGGGGGGGGCTATAGGCCGAGAGATCATGTGTATTATGGGGGGGGATGGCTATAGGCCGAGAGATCATGTGTATTATGGGGGAGGGGGCTATAGGCTGAGAGATCATGTGTATGGGGGGGGGGGGTCAGGAGAGATGGCTATAGGCTGAGAGATCATGTGTATGGGGGGGGGGGGTCAGGAGAGATGGCTATAGGCTGAGACATCATGTGTATGGGGGGGGGGGATCAGGAGAGATGGCTATAGGCTGAGAGATCATGTGTATGGGGGGGGGGAGATGTCTATAGGCCGAGAGATCATGTGTATGGGGGGGGGGGGATCAGGAGAGATGGCTATAGGCTGAGAGATCATTTGTATGGGGGGGATCAGGAGAGATGGCTATAGGCTGAGAGATCATGTGTATGGGGGGGATCAGGAGAGATGGCTATAGGCTGAGACATCATGTGTATGGGGGGGGGGGATCAGGAGAGATGGCTATAGGCTGAGAGATCATGTGTATGAGGGGGGGGGGGATCAGGAGAGATGGCTATAGGCTGAGAGATCATGTGTATGAGGGGGGGGGGGATCAGGAGCGATGGCTATAGGCTGAGACATCATGTGTATGGGGGGGGGGATCAGGAGAGATGGCTATAGGCTGAGAGATCATGTGTATGGGGGGGGGGGGAATGTCTATAGGCTGAGACATCATGTGTATGGGGGGGATGGCTATAGGCTGAGAGATCATGTGTATGGGGGGGGGAGGCTATAAATTCATATATATGGTTGGAACTTGAGAGCTGACGGCTGAGGGAGCAGTCAATGGATACAGTAGGTGGATGTCCAGCTTCCCAGCAGTTGATTATATCTGGCGGAGTGCAAACCAATATGGCTGCCAATACAGTTCCCACCAATCTTCTCTAGAGTTGCCACCATGCTTTTCTAGGGCCCAGAACAGTACTAATTGTGAATTATAGAACACAAAAGTGTTCCATTCAGGATTCTAGGAAAGTTGTGTGACAACCACTGTACTTTAAATATGGGAGACACACATTACGGCTTTTCTTGCAGGAGTCACAGCTTTTCCAGGGTCATGAAGGGATAATCTGACACCTGCAGAACCTGGAGATTCAGATTTTGCTTTCAGGGGTCTAGAAGAGCTGAATGACAACCCCTGTGAAAGCTCCAGTAGCGGCCATTCTGGTTGTCACCCATCTTTCCTAGAGGGAATGCTCTTTTTGTCGTAAGGACGGACTGGGCACAATGTGCATGAGCTGAAGATTTGGCTGCAGATTGTTACAAGGAAGTAAAGGGAGCAAACAAAGCAGCGGGTGCCCCGAGGGCTCAGCAAATTTCACTACAATAATGTTTGCTCTGCCAACTGCGAGAGACCTTTAACGGTTGGGCAAGAAATATAGGATAAATAAAGAAAAAATAATCTTTTAACCACTATTTACTATACACCGCGAAGCAGGTTGTCCTACCCTTTCGCTGCAGACCATCGCACAATGGTGTCTTTGTCCTTCAGCCCGACCAGCAACTGCTCTGTAAGGAGACACAAGTGAGAAGATTACAGGAAAATAAGTACTAATGCCCCGGAGAGCTGGTACCAGGGATGAGATCGATTTCAGTAATGAATAACCCTTTACTGGGGACCGGCCTCTGAAAAAAATAAATGTATCTCAAAGTTGGGGGCGCTGTTGCATTGAAGTCTATGGAAAAGATAGGACTCTGTTAAAGTGGTGGACAAAAGCGGTACTGCAATTAAGAATTGAAAATGTATACAGTGGTCCCTCAAGTTACAATATTAAAATCGGTTCCGGGACGACCATTGTATGTTGACACCATTGTATGTTGAGACCAGAACTCTATGGAAACCTGGTAATTGGTTCTGAAGCCACCAAAATGTCATCCAAAAATAGGAAAAAGTGAGGATTAAAAGAAAAATAAGTAGAAAACTAATACAGATAAAGCAAATCCTTACATATAAAAGTAATAAAGATCTGCTGGGAGCTGTAAATCACTGTCTATGTCAGTGTTTCCCAAGCAGGGAGCCTCCAGCTGTTGCAAAACTACAACTCCCAGCATGCCGGACAGCCAAAGGCTGTCCTGGCATGCTGGGAGTTGTAGTTTTGCAACAGCTGCAGGCACCCTGGTTGGGAAACACTGGTCTATGTAGAGGACAGGAGCTTCTTCATGGTCCTGTACAGTACACAAAATGTCCTAAAAATGTAAAATGGAGCCGCCCTCACCTGGCGTCCAAAGGAGCAGGTAACCCTGGTACAGGTAAAGAGTACAGAACATGTAATACCTCCCTGTACTGTAGGGGGCGCTACCAGACACCAGTCAGTGCATACACTTCAGTAATACAGGTAAAGAGTACAGAACATGTAATACCTCCCTGTACTGTAGGGGGCGCTACCAGACACCAGTCAGTGCATACACTTCAGTAATACAGGTAAAGAGAACTGAACATGTAATACCTCCCTGTACTGTAGGGGGCGCTACCAGACATAAGTCACTGCATACACTTCAGTAATACAGGTAAAGAGAACAGAACATGTAATACCTCCCTGTACTGTAGGGGGCGCTACCAGACACCAGTCAGTGCATACACTTCAGTAATACAGGTAAAGAGTACAGAACATGTAATACCTCCCTGTACTGTAGGGGGCGCTACCAGACACCAGTCAGTGCATACACTTCAGTAATACAGGTAAAGAGAACTGAACATGTAATACCTCCCTGTACTGTAGGGGGCGCTACCAGACATAAGTCACTGCATACACTTCAGTAATACAGGTAAAGAGTACAGAACATGTAATACCTCCCTGTACTGTAGGGGGCGCTACCAGACACCAGTCACTGCATACACTTCAGTAATACAGGTAAAGAGTACAGAACATGTAATACCTCCCTGTACTGTAGGGGGCGCTACCAGACACCAGTCAGTGCATACACTTCAGTAATACAGGTAAAGAGTACAGAACATGTAATACCTCCCTGTACTGTAGGGGGCGCTACCAGACATCAGTCACTGCATACACTTCAGTAATACAGGTAAAGAGTACAGAACATGTAATACCTCCCTGTACTGTAGGGGGCGCTACCAGACACCAGTCAGTGCATACACTTCAGTAATACAGGTAAAGAGTACAGAACATGTAATACCTCCCTGTACTGTAGGGGGCGCTACCAGACACCAGTCAGTGCATACATTTCAGTAATACAGGTAAAGAGTACAGAACATGTAATACCTCCCTGTACTGTAGGGGGCACTACCAGACACCAGTCAGTGCATACACTTCAGTAATACAGGTAAAGAGTACAGAACATGTAATACCTCCCTGTACTGTAGGGGGCGCTACCACACATCAGTCACTGCATACACTTACGTAATACAGGTAAAGAGTACAGAACATGTAATACCTCCCTGTACTGTAGGGGGCGCTACCAGACACCAGTCAGTGCATACACTTCAGTAATACAGGTAAAGAGTACAGAACATGTAATACCTCCCTGTACTGTAGGGGGCGCTACCAGACACCAGTCAGTGCATACACTTCAGTAATACAGGTAGAGAGTACAGAACATGTAATACCTCCTTGTACTGTAGGGGGCGCTACCAGACACCAGTCAGTACATACACTTCAGTAATACAGGTAAAGAGTACAGAACATGTAATACCTCCCTGTATTGTAGGGGGCGCTACCAGACACCAGTCAGTGCATATACTTCAGTAATACAGGTAAAGAGTACAGAACATGTAATACCTCCCTGTACTGTAGGGGGCGCTACCAGACACCAGTCAGTGCATACACTTCAGTAATACAGGTAGAGAGTACAGAACATGTAATACCTCCCTGTACTGTAGGGGGCACTACCAGACACCAGTCAGTGCATATACTTCAGTAATACAGGTAAAGAGTACAGAACATGTAATACCTCCCTGTACTGTAGGGGGCGCTACCACACATCAGTCACTGCATACACTTACGTAATACAGGTAAAGAGTACAGAACATGTAATACCTCCCTGTACTGTAGGGGGCGCTACCAGACACCAGTCAGTGCATACACTTCAGTAATACAGGTAAAGAGTACAGAACATGTAATACCTCCCTGTACTGTAGGGGGCGCTACCAGACACCAGTCACTGCATACACTTCAGTAATACAGGTAAAGAGTACAGAACATGTAATACCTCCCTGTACTGTAGGGGGCGCTACCAGACACCAGTCAGTGCATACACTTCAGTAATACAGGTAAAGAGTACAGAACATGTAATACCTCCCTGTACTGTAGGGGGCGCTACCAGACACCAGTCAGTGCATACACTTACGTAATACAGGTAAAGAGTACAGAACATGTAATACCTCCCTGTACTGTAGGGGGCGCTACCAGACACCAGTCAGTACATACACTTCAGTAATACAGGTAGAGAGTACAGAACATGTAATACCTCCCTGTACTGTAGGGGGCACTACCAGACACCAGTCAGTGCATATACTTCAGTAATACAGGTAAAGAGTACAGAACATGTAATACCTCCCTGTACTGTAGGGGGCGCTACCACACATCAGTCACTGCATACACTTACGTAATACAGGTAAAGAGTACAGAACATGTAATACCTCCCTGTACTGTAGGGGGCGCTACCAGACACCAGTCAGTGCATACACTTCAGTAATACAGGTAAAGAGTACAGAACATGTAATACCTCCCTGTACTGTAGGGGGCGCTACCAGACACCAGTCACTGCATACACTTCAGTAATACAGGTAAAGAGTACAGAACATGTAATACCTCCCTGTACTGTAGGGGGCGCTACCAGACACCAGTCAGTGCATACACTTCAGTAATACAGGTAAAGAGTACAGAACATGTAATACCTCCCTGTACTGTAGGGGGCGCTACCAGACACCAGTCAGTGCATACACTTACGTAATACAGGTAAAGAGTACAGAACATGTAATACCTCCCTGTACTGTAGGGGGCGCTACCAGACACCAGTCAGTGCATACACTTCAGTAATACAGGTAAAGAGTACAGAACATGTAATACCTCCCTGTACTGTAGGGGGCGCTACCACACACCAGTCAGTGCATACACTTCAGTAATACAGGTGTTTTACCAGTGAATGCCCATTCTGATTGGTCGGTTCTTTTAGCCATTGACACGTCTCACAGATCTGGACTGTGTGTACATTGTATGTTGAGTCTGGTTTCAAGTTACAATGGTCCAGAATAGACCATTGTATGTTATAACTATTGTATGTTGAGGCCATTGTAAGTTGAGGGATCACTGTATATTTTATACATCGGACTCTCCCTGTAAGTTACAATCTGGATAAATATACAATAGAGATCGCTATCTCTTAAAGACACAGTAGCATGTGATATCCTGGTTGTCACTCAGCGGGTACACAATGCCTTAATCAGATCTTTTCCATAGCACTTTCTAGATAAACAAGGCTTGGCAGTGCAATCGGGGTGACTCTGGGGGCCCGGGAGGATTTGTGGCCCCTGTGACCTGTACTCTATGCAAAACCAGGGGGGAAAACGTATACAGATTTCCTGTAAATAATTTGCCTAGACGTGTGACGGCTCCAGCGCATAATACGGGAAAGGGCTACAAAGCCGGCTATGAATTGTCCTCACAAAGTGTGAAAACGCTGGGCCGCAAACACTCACGCAGCTTTCCTACACTCCTGAATGGCAAACTTGCCAAGCTATTTAGTAATATACTGAAAAGGAGACATGTCCATAGATAACAAAGCAGCTTAGCCATTCAGGACTCTAGAAAGCTGGATGATAATGTCCTGTAGAGGTGAAAGTGAAGCTATATTGGTTGTTACAGTAAAGCAGTGTTTCCCAACCAGGGTGCCTCCAGCTGTTGCAAAACTACAACTCCCAGCAAGCCCGGACAGCCGAAGGCTGTCCGGGCTTGCTGGGAGTTGTAGTTTTGCAACAGCTGGAGGCACCGTGGTTGGGAAACACTGCAGTAAAGTGTAAAGTCCAGCTTTTGTTTCCTGCCCGAGATGCCCACAGAATCTCGCTGGGTGCCGCATGGTCGCATTGTACCACGCAGCGTGAGCCGCACCTCTCATCAACAATCTCCGCAGTTTTACTGGAAAAAAACTTTTTTTTTTATATATATATATATCAACTGGCTCCAGAAAGATAAACATATTTGGAAATTACTTCTATAAAAAAAAAAAAAAATAATATCTTAATCTTTACAGTACTTATGAGCTGCTGAAGTTGAGTTGTTATTTTCTGCTCTCTGCTGACACCTCTGTCTGTCTCAGGAACTGTCCAGAGTAGAAGCAAATCTCCATAGCAGACCTCTTCTACTCTGTGCAGTTCCCTAGACAGACAGAGGTGTCAGCAGAGAGCAGAAAAGAACAACACAACTTCAGCAGCTAATAAGTACTGGGAGGATTAGTATTTTTTTTTTATAGAAGTAATTTACAAATCTGTTTATCTTTCTGGAGCAAGTTGATATATAAATAAAAGTTACCCTTTTAAGAGTAGGGTCACACGGACCTGACCCATAGTGTGCCTCCAGCTGTTGCCACCACCCTCCCCACCGCACTGCCTGGCCCCGCCCCCTGGCCTGCTCCGAGCAGCCGCACAGGGGCCCGCGAGTCACTGTACACTGTGCATGCACACGGCTACTCGCAGACCCGTGTGGCTGCTCGGAGCGGCGGAATGCCAGGCAGTGCAGGGGGGACAGGTCGGGGGTTATCAACAGCTGGAGGCACACTATGGGTCAGGTCACCGACGGATCTGTAGCTTAAAAAAACGCTGCGAATCCATTACCCTAAATCAGTGTAAAACTAGTAGGAGTGACATAAAGAGGAGGACAGAGTAGGGTTTATGCATTTCTTTACACCCTATGACTAAATGATGGCTCCACAGCTGCTAAAAATGGCCGCAGCAACTAAAGTTACATTTAAGGCAGCTCCTCTGGCCGCAGCCTACCACCCCCAGATAAAAAGCCTTAGGCCTGGAACCTTCTGCTGTCAGGGGAGAGTCGGGAGGCCCCATATACATTACAGGATTGGCCAATCCCACCGAAATTGGTGAGTAAGGCCAAAGCCTACCTGATGTGTACGGCAGCTACTAGAGATGAGCGAACTTACAGTAAATTTGATTCGTCAGGAACTTCTCGGCTCGGCAGTTGATGACTTTATCCTGCATAAATTAGTTCAGCTTTCAGGTGCTCCGGTGGGCTGGAAAAGGTGGATACAGTCCTAGGAAAGAGTCTCCCGCCACCGGAGCACCTGAAAGCTGAACTCATTTATGCAGGATAAAGTCATCAACTGCCGAGCCGAGAAGTTCGTGACGAATCGAATTTACTGTAAGTTCGCTCATCTCTAGCAGCTACAATAGGAAGCAAAGATGGAAACAATAAATCCCCCCCCACGTACCGATCACGTTCTCAATCTCCTCCGGGATATCATACTCCTCCTCGGCATCGCTGGGGGACGCGGCTGCGGTTGAACCCGGACTGCTGCTGCTGAGAGTCTGAAGTAGATTGTCCGCCAAAGACCGCGATCCGCGCTGATACCTGCGTAGAGAGAAGGGCGGACATGTGTCCATGAGACTACTACTCCCAACATGGCCTCCTAGGTCTGTATGTATTATTATAGGGATACACTACCATACCAGGGGGACCTCCCATTACTGGAGGGGATACCACCATAGAGCCAACGTAATGACAATTGATCACCCATAATCCCCTGCTCTTATATCCCAATCCCAGCTATGACTGACTGCTGGGACCCGCACCCATCGCTTTATAGATGGATATACACCATTAAAAGGGGTTGGTCCTTAAAGGGGTACTCTGGTGGAATTTTTTTTTTTTTTTGTTTATTTTTTTTTTAAAATGAACTGGTGTCAGAAAGTTAAACAGATTTGTAAATGACTTCTATAAAAATAAAAAAAAATCTGTATCCTTCCAGTACTTATTAGCAGCTGTATGCTACAGAGGAAATTCTTTTCTTTTTGAATTTCTTTTTTCTTTCTTGAAAGTCCACTGTGCTCTCTGCTGACACCTCTGTCCGTGTCAGGAACTGTCCAGAGCAGCATAGGTTTGCTATGGGGATTTTCTCCTGCTCTGGACAGTTCCTGATATGGGCATCAGGTGTCAGCAGAGAGCACTGTGGACAAGACAAAAAAGAAATTCAAAATGAAAATTATTTCCTCTGTTGCATACAGCTGCTAATAAGTACTGGAAGGGTAAAGATTTTCTAATAGAAGTCATTTAAAAATCACCAGTTGATTTATAAAAAAATAAAATAAAAGAAGTTTTCCACCGGAGTACCCCTTTAATTAGAGACCCCCACTAGTGATCTACGGGTCAGTGGTCCTAATGAAGCAGTGGTCACATGTGCATAGATGGCTATGTTCACCAAAGCCACAGACAATGAAGGGACCTAACATTGTGCCCATGTGTGATCTAGGGCAGTGGTCTCAAAACTAAGGACCTTCAGCTGTTGCAAAACTACAACTCCCAGCATGCCCGGACAGCCTAAGGCTGTCCGGGCATGCTGGGAGTTGTAGTTTTGCAACAGACGGAAGCCTGCGACATGGTGGAAGTTGTAGTTATGCAACATCTGGTGAACACTTTGATGTTGGGCAGTGGTCTCCAAACTGTGGACCTCCAGCTGTTGCAAAACTACAACTTCAGATGTCTGGGCATGCTGGGAGTTGTAGTTTTGCAATAGACGGAAGCCTGCGACATGGTGGAAGTTGTAGTTATGCAACCTCTGGTGAACACTTTGATGTTGGGCAGTGGTCTCAAAACTGTGGACCTCCAGCTGTTGCAAAACTACAACTTCAGATGTCCGGGCATGCTGGGAGTTGTAGTTTTGCAATAGACGGAAGCCAGCGACATGGTGGAAGTTGTAGTTATGCAACATCTGGTGAACACTTTGATGTTGGGCAGTGGTCTCCAAACTGTGGACCTCCAGCTGTTGCAAAACTACAACTTCAGATGTCCGGGCATGCTGGGAGTTGTAGTTTTGCAATAGACGGAAGCCAGCGACATGGTGGAAGTTGTAGTTATGCAACATCTGGTGAACACTATGATGTTGGGCAGTGGTCTCCAAACTGTGGACCTCCAGCTGTTGCAAAACTACAACTTCAGATGTCCGGGCATGCTGGGAGATGTAGTTTTGCAACAGACGGAAGTCTGCGACATGGTGGAAGTTGTAGTTATGCAACATCTGGTGAACACTTTGATCTAGGGCAGTGGTCTCCAAACTGTGGACCTCCAGCTGTTGCAAAACTACAACTTTGGATGTCCGGACATGGTGGAAGTTGTAGTTATGCTGGGAAACACTTTGATCCAGGGCAGTGGTCTCCAAACTGTGGACCTCCAGCTGTTGCAAAACTACAACTTCAGATGTCCGGGCATGCTGGGAGTTGTAGTTTTGCAACAGACGGAAGCCTGCGACATGGTGGAAGTTGTAGTTATGCAACATCTGGTGAACACTTTGATCTTGGGCAGTGGTCTCCAAACTGTGGACCTCCAGCTGTTGCAAAACTACAACTTCAGATGTCCGGGCATGCTGGGAGTTGTAGTTTTGCAATAGACGTCTACTGAAGCATATAGGGGAGGAAATTGCACAAATTGCCTAGAAAGGGTCTTGAGCCCCTGCCCTTATGATACTGGGCAATGAGGCGTCATAATGTCGGCATTTAAATAAATAATTATGAGAAGTGCCCTTTTTTTTCCCCCCTGCCCCCCAAAATGTCTGTGCATGTCCCTGATTACACGGACTCAAAACTACAACTCCCACAATGCCCTGACAGCCAGCGACGTGCTGGGACTTTTAGTTCTGCAACAGCTGGAGGCCCACGGGGTAGGAGCTGCATTGATCTAAGGCAGTGGTCTCCAAACTGTGGACCTCCAGCTTTTGCAAAACTACAATTCCCATTAAGCCCTGACAGCCAGCTGCATGCTGGGACTTGTAGTTCTGCAACAGCTGGAGGCCCACGGGGTAGGAGCTGCACTGATCTAAGGCAGTGGTCTCCAAACTGTGGACCTCCAGCTGTCGCAGAACTACCACTCCCAGCATGTCGCTGTCTGCCTGGGCAAGATTGAGAATGGTGGGAGAGCAGAGTGGGGTCACCCCAATACTTCCTAATTCCCTATTAGATAAGCGGGTCAAGGCCCGGAGGTGAACACAGCCCAGAGACGTTCCCGGGTCGTGGCGCAGGCGTGGTCAGGGATTGCGTAGCCCGCGGGCGGCCGCTCCGCATAGTAAAGCTAACAATACAGAATGTGCCGAAACTTCTAAATCAATGATGGAAGAACAACAAGGTATTAGAAGCGTCGGGCCCCGGGAACATTTACACTCAGCGCTGCCAGGGGCCGGTAAAAGCCAAGCGTCCCGTGTGTCAGGGCCCCAGGAAAGCCGCTCGACCTGTTCTGCAACCTCGCTCTATCTCAGGAGGACTGAGCTGTCACTAAGGACTATTTGGGATTTTTGTGATGCAGAATTCCCATAAGAAGAGGGGTCCCTATAATCAGGCATCACCCCTGGATATAGAGAAGATGGGGGCACAGGGCAGCCATGATTATGATCAGTGGGGGTCCCCATTCCCTATAATCAGGCATCACTCCTGGATATAGAGAAGATGGGGGCACAGGGCAGCCATGATTATGATCAGTGGGGGTCCCCATTCCCTATAATCAGGCATCACTCCTGGATATAGAGAAGATGGGGGCACAGGGCAGCCATGTTTATGATCAGTGGGGGTCCCCATTCCCTATAATCAGGCATCACTCCTGGATATAGAGAAGATGGGGGCACAGGGCAGCCATGATTATGATCAGTGGGGGTCCCCATTCCCTATAATCAGGCATCACCCCTGGATATAGAGAAGATGGGGGCACAGGGCAGCCATGTTTATGATCAGTGGGGGTCCCCAGTCCCTATAATCAGGCATCACTCCTGGATATAGAGAAGATGGGACACAGGACAGCCATGATTATGATCAGTGGTGGTCCCCAGTCCCTATAATCAGGCATCACCCCTGGATATAGAGAAGATGGGGGCACAAGGCAGCCATGTTTATGATCAGTGGGGGTCCCCATTCCCTATAATCAGGCATCACCCCTGGATATAGAGAAGATGGGGGCACAGGGCAGCAATGTTTATGATCAGTGGGGGTCCCCAGTCCCTATAATCAGGCATCACTCCTGGATATAGAGAAGATGGGGCACAGGGCAGTCATGTTTATGATCAGTGGGGGTCCCCAGTCTCTATAATCAGGCATCACCCCTGGATATAGAGAAGATGGGGCACAGGGCAGCCATGTTTATGATCAGTGGGGGTCCCCAGTCCCTATAATCAGGCATCACCCCTGGATATAGAGAAGATGGGGGCACAGGGCAGCCATGTTTATGATCAGTGGGGGTCCCCAGTCCCTATAATCAGGCATCACCCCTGGATATAGAGAAGATGGGGGCACAAGGCAGCCATGTTTATGATCAGTGGGGGTCCCCAGTCCCTATAATCAGGCATCACTCCTGGATATAGAGAAGATGGGGGCACAGGGCAGCCATGTTTATGATCAGTGGGGGTCCCCATTCCCTATAATCAGGCATCACCCCTGGATATAGAGAAGGTGGGGGCACAGGGCAGCCATGTTTATGATCAGTGGGGGTCCCCAGTCCCTATAATAAGGCATCACTCCTGGATACAGAGAAGATGGGGGCACAGGGCAGCCATGTTAATGATCAGTGGGGGTCCCCAGTCCCTATAATCAGGCATCCCTCCTGGATATAGAGAATATGGGGCACAGGGCAGCCATGTTTATGATCAGTGGGGGTCCCCATTCCCTATAATCAGGCATCACCCCTGGATATAGAGAATATGGGGCACAGGGCAGCCATGTTTATGATCAGCGGGGGTCCCCATTCCCTATAATCAGGCATCACCCCTGGATATAGAGAAGATGGGGGCACAGGGCAGTCATGTTTATGATCAGTGGGGGTCCCCATTCCCTATAATCAGGCATCACCCCTGGATATAGAGAAGATGGGGGCACAGGGCAGCCATGTTTATGTTCAGTGGGGGTCCCCATTCCCTATAATCAGGCATCACCCCTGGATATAGAGAAGATGGGGGCACAGGGCAGTCATGTTTATGATCAGTGGGGGTCCCCATTCCCTATAATCAGGCATCACCCCTGGATATAGAGAAGATGGGGGCACAGGGCAGTCATGTTTATGATCAGTGGGGGTCCCCATTCCCTATAATCAGGCATCACCCCTGGATATAGAGAAGATGGGGGCACAGGGCAGTCATGTTTATGATCAGTGGGGGTCCCCATTCCCTATAATCAGGCATCACCCCTGGATATAGAGAAGATGGGGGCACAGGGCAGCCATGTTTATGTTCAGTGGGGGTCCCCATTCCTTATAATCAGGCATCGCTCCTGGATATATAGAAGATGGGGCACAGGGCAGCCATGTTTATGATCAGTGGGGGTCCCCATTCCCTATAATCAGGCATGACCCCTGGATATAGAGAAGATGGGGCACAGGGCAGCCATCTTTATGATCAGTGGGGGTCCCCATTCCCTATAATCAGGCATCACCCCTGGATATAGAGAAGATGGGGAACAGGGCAGCCATGTTTATGATCAGTGGGGGTCCCCATTCCCTATAATCAGGCATCACTCCTGGATATAGAGAAGATGGGGGCACAGGGCAGTCATGTTTATGATCAGTGGGGGTCCCCAGTCCCTATAATCAGGCATCACCCCTGGATATAGAGAAGATGGGGGCACAGGGCAGCCATGTTTATGATCAGTGGGGGTCCCCATTCCCTATAATCAGGCATCACCCCTGGATATAGAGAAGATGGGGCACAGGGCAGCCATGTTTATGATCAGTGGGGGTCCCCATTCCCTATAATCAGGCATCACTCCTGGATATAGAGAAGATGGGGGCACAGGGCAGCCATGATTATGATCAGTGGGGGTCCCCATTCCCTAAAATCAGGCATCACTCCTGAATATAGAGAAGATGGGGGCACAGGGCAGCCATGTCTATGATCAGTGGGGGTCCCCATTCCCTATAATCAGGCATCACCCCTGGATATAGAGAAGACGGGGGCACAGGGCAGTCATGTTTATGATCAGTGGGGGTCCCCATTCCCTATAATCAGGAATAACCCCTGGATATAGAGAAGATGGGGGCACAGGGCAGCCATGTTTATGTTCAGTGGGGGTCCCCATTCCCTATAATCAGGCATCGCTCCTGGATATATAGAAGATGGGGCACAGGGCAGCCATGTTTATGATCAGTGGGGGTCCCCATTCCCTATAATCAGGCATGACCCCTGGATATAGAGAAGATGGGGCACAGGGCAGCCATCTTTATGATGAGTGGGGGTCCCCATTCCCTATAATCAGGCATCACCCCTGGATATAGAGAAGATGGGGCACAGGGCAGCCATGTTTATGATCAGTGGGGGTCCCCATACCCTATAATCAGGCATCACTCCTGGATATAGAGAAGATGGGGGCACAGGGCAGCCATGTTTATGATCAGTGGGGGTCCCCATTCCCTATAATCAGGCATCACTCCTGAATATAGAGAAGATGGGGGCACAGGGCAGCCATGTCTATTATTAGTGGGGGTCCCCATTCCCTATAATCAGGCATGACCCCTGGATATAGAGAAGATGGGGCACAGGGCAACCATCTTTATGATGAGTGGGGGTCCCCATTCCCTATAATCAGGCATCACCCCTGGATATAGAGAAGATGGGGCACAGGGTAGCCATGTTTATGATCAGTGGGGGTCCCCATTCCCTATAATCAGGCATCACCCCTGGATATAGAGAAGATGCGGGCACAGGGCAGTCATGTTTATGATCAGTGGGGGTCCCCAGTCCCTATAATCAGGCATCACCCCTGGATATAGAGAAGATGGGGGCACAGGGCAGCCATGTTTATGATCAGTGGGGGTCCCCAGTCCCTATAATCAGGCATCACTCCTGGATATAGAGAAGATGGGGCACAGGGCAGCCATGTTTATGATCAGTGGGGGTCCCCAGTCCCTATAATCAGGCATCACCCCTAGATATAGAGAAGATGGGGGAACAGGGCAGCCATCTTTATGATCAGTGGGGGTCCCCAGTCCCTATAATCAGGCATCACTCCTGGATATAGAGAAGATGGGGGCACAGGGCAGCCATCTTTATGATCAGTGGGGGTCCCCAACCATTGACCACCACCCAGATATACCTCCACGCGGCCGTCTTGGGTTTGAGGAAGATGAGCCCCAGGCGCTGGACCAGCTTGACCCCCAGCTTGCGGAGCACGGTCTGGTTGCTGTCGCAGAGCTTGCAGTTATCCAGGGCGTTCAGAACGGTTGCGGCTGAAATAGAAGGATAAAACAAGTTACCATGTGATCGATCACCTACCTTATCAATGGCCGATAACAGAGAATACAGGAGGTGATCACCAGTACCATAAATTTACCATCCACTGAAAGTAATCTAATAACTCTTATAAAACTCCACTTTTATTACATCACGCCTATTATTTAAAAGATGCCACCAGGAGGTCCCTTTATAAAATATCAAGTAAATCCCTAAAGCACGAGACTCCATGCTAATAGTGCGTCACCATATATTATATATAAATGATAATAAAGATATTCAAGAGACCTAACACAACATACACATCGCCCCCTGACGTTTCACCAACAACAAGTGGCTTTATCAAGGGCTATAGGGCAAATGGCCATTTACCCTCCATCCATAGGTCCATTTTATATGGTGAACAGAGAATACAGGTCACCGGACACAAGTCACTGCTCCCTGTTATCGGCCGCTTCATCCTTAGGAGGTGAAGGTCGTCTATTACTCCCTGTTATCAGCCGCTTCATACTTGGGGGGGTGAAGGTCGTCTATTACTCCCTGTTATCAGCCGCTTCATACTTGGGGGGTGAAGGTCGTCTATTACTCCCTGTTATCAGCCGCTTCATACTTGGGGGGTGAAGGTCGTCTATTACTCCCTGTTATCAGCCGCTTCATACTTGGGGGGTGAAGGTCGTCTATTACTCCCTGTTATCAGCCGTTTCATACTTGGGGGGTGAAGGTCGTCTATTACTCCCTGTTATCAGCCGCTTCATACTTGGGGGGTGAAGGTCGTCTATTACTCCCTGTTATCAGCCGCTTCATACTTGGGGGGTGAAGGTCGTCTATTACTCCCTGTTATCAGCCGCTTCATACTTGGGGGGTGAAGGTCGTCTATTACTCCCTGTTATCAGCCGCTTCATACTTGGGGGGTGAAGGTCGTCTATTACTCCCTGTTATCAGCCGCTTCATACTTGGGGGGTGAAGGTCGTCTATTACTCCCTGTTATCAGCCGCTTCATACTTGGGGGGTGAAGGTCGTCTATTACTCCCTGTTATCAGCCGCTTCATACTTGGGGGGTGAAGGTCGTCTATTACTCCCTGTTATCAGCCGCTTCATACTTGGGGGGTGAAGGTCGTCTATTACTCCCTGTTATCAGCCGCTTCATACTTGGGGGGTGAAGGTCGTCTATTACTCCCTGTTATCAGCCGCTTCATACTTGGGGGGTGAAGGTCGTCTATTACTCCCTGTTATCAGCCGCTTCATACTTGGGGGGTGAAGGTCGTCTATTACTCCCTGTTATCAGCCGCTTCATACTTGGGGGGTGAAGGACGTCTATTACTCCCTGTTATCAGCCGCTTCATCCTTGGGGATGAAGGTCGTCTATTACTCCCTGTTATCAGCCGCTTCATACTTGGGGGGTGAAGGTCGTCTATTACTCCCTGTTCTCAGCCGCTTCATACTTGGGGGGGGAGAAGGTCATCTATTACTCCCTGTTATCAGCCGCTTCATACTTGGGGGGTGAAGGTCGTCTATTACTCCCTGTTATCAGCCGCTTCATACTTGGGGGGTGAAGGTCGTCTATTACTCCGTTATCAGCCGCTTCATACTTGGGGGGTGAAGGTCGTCTATTACTCCCTGTTCTCAGCCGCTTCATACTTGGGGGGGGAGAAGGTCATCTATTACTCCCTGTTATCAGCCGCTTCATACTTGGGGGGTGAAGGTCGTCTATTACTCTCTGTTATCAGCCGCTTCATACTTGGGGGGTGAAGGTCGTCTATTACTCCCTGTTATCAGCCGCTTCATACTTGGGGGGTGAAGGTCGTCTATTACTCCGTTATCAGCCGCTTCATACTTGGGGGGTGAAGGTCGTCTATTACTCCCTGTTATCAGCCGCTTCATACTTGGGGGGGTGAAGGTCGTCTATTACTCCCTGTTATCAGCCACTTCATACTTGGGGGGTGAAGGTCATCTATTACTCCCTGATATCAGCCGCTTCATCCTTGGGGGGGGGGGTGAAGGTTGTCTATTACTCCCTGTTATCAGCCGCTTCATCCTTGGGGGGTGAAGGACGTCTATTACTCCCTGTTATCAGCCGCTTCATCCTTGGGGGGTGAAGGTCGTCTATTACTCCCTGTTATCAGCCGCTTCATACTTGGGGGAGGGTGAAGGTCGTCTATTACTCCCTGTTATCAGCAGCTTCATACTTGGGGGGTGAAGGTCGTCTATTACTCCCTGTTATCAGCCGCTTCATACTTGGGGGGTGAAGGTCGTCTATTACTCCCTGTTATCAGCCGCTTCATACTTGGGGGGTGAAGGTCGTCTATTACTCCCTGTTATCAGCTGCTTCATACTTGGGGGGTGAAGGTCGTCTATTACTCCCTGTTATCAGCCGCTTCATACTTGGGGGGGGAGAAGGTCATCTATTACTCCCTGTTATCAGCCGCTTCATACTTGGGGGGGGAGAAGGTCATCTATTACTCCCTGTTATCAGCCGCTTCATACTTGGGGGGTGAAGGTCGTCTATTACTCCCTGTTATCAGCCGCTTCATCCTTGGGGGGTGAAGGACGTCTATTACTCCCTGTTATCAGCCGCTTCATCCTTGGGGGGTGAAGGTCGTCTATTACTCCCTGTTATCAGCCGCTTCATACTTGGGGGAGGGTGAAGGTCGTCTATTACTCCCTGTTATCAGCCGCTTCATACTTGGGGGGTGAAGGTCGTCTATTACTCCCTGTTATCAGCCGCTTCATACTTGGGGGGTGAAGGTCGTCTATTACTCCCTGTTATCAGCCGCTTCATACTTGGGGGGTGAAGGTCGTCTATTACTCCCTGTTATCAGCCGCTTCATACTTGGGGGGTGAAGGTCGTCTATTACTCCCTGTTATCAGCCGCTTCATACTTGGGGGGGGAGAAGGTCATCTATTACTCCCTGTTATCAGCCGCTTCATACTTGGGGGGTGAAGGTCGTCTATTACTCCCTGTTATCAGCCGCTTCATACTTGGGGGGTGAAGGTCGTCTATTACTCCCTGTTATCAGCCGCTTCATACTTGGGGGGTGAAGGTCGTCTATTACTCCCTGTTATCAGCCGCTTCATACTTGGGGGGGGAGAAGGTCATCTATTACTCCCTGTTATCAGCCGCTTCATACTTGGGGGGTGAAGGTCGTCTATTACTCCCTGTTCTCAGCCGCTTCATACTTGGGGGGGGGGAGAAGGTCGTCTATTACTCCCTGTTATCAGCCGCTTCATACTTGGGGGGTGAAGGTCGTCTATTACTCCCTGTTATCAGCCGCTTCATCCTTGGGGGGTGAAGGTCGTCTATTACTCCCTGTTATCAGCCGCTTCATACTTGGGGGGTGAAGGTCGTCTATTACTCCCTGTTATCAGCCGCTTCATACTTGGGGGGTGAAGGACGTCTATTACTCCCTGTTATCAGCCGTTTCATACTTGGGGGGTGAAGGTCGTCTATTACTCCCTGTTATCAGCCGCTTCATACTTGGGGGGTGAAGGTCGTCTATTACTCCCTGTTATCAGCCGCTTCATACTTGGGGGGGTGAAGGTCGTCTATTACTCCCTGTTATCAGCCGCTTCATACTTGGGGGGGTGAAGGTCGTCTATTACTCCCTGTTATCAGCCGCTTCATCCTTGGGGGGTGAAGGTCGTCTATTACTCCCTGTTATCAGCAGCTTCATACTTGGGGGGTGAAGGTCGTCTATTACTCCCTGTTATCAGCCGCTTCATACTTGGGGGGTGAAGGTCGTCTATTACTCCCTGTTATCAGCCGCTTCATACTTGGGGGGTGAAGGTCGTCTATTACTCCCTGTTATCAGCCGCTTCATCCTTGGGGGGGTGAAGGTCGTCTATTACTCCCTGTTATCAGCCGCTTCATCCTTGGGGGGGTGAAGGTCGTCTATTACTCCCTGTTATCAGCCGCTTCATCCTTGGGGGGGTGAAGGTCGTCTATTACTCCCTGTTATCAGCCGCTTCATCCTTGGGGGGGTGAAGGTCGTCTATTACTCCCTGTTATCAGCCGCTTCATCCTTGGGGGGGTGAAGGTCGTCTATTACTCCCTGTTATCAGCCGCTTCATCCTTGGGGGGGTGAAGGTCGTCTATTACTCCCTGTTATCAGCCGCTTCATACTTGGGGGGGGTGAAGGTCGTCTATTACTCCCTGTTATCAGCCGCTTCATCCTTGGGGGGGTGAAGGTCGTCTATTACTCCCTGTTATCAGCCGCTGCTTGTTGATGGCTTTTATAATCTCACATCCCAGAGACCCTGTGACCTTCTTCTGTTGCAAGACTACAGCTCCCAGCATGCCCGGACAGCCGTTGGCTGTCCGGGCATGCTAGGAGTTGTAGTTTTGCAACAGACGGAAGCCTGCAACATGGTGGAAGTTGTAGTTATGCAACATCTGGTGAACACTTTGATCTAGGGCAGTGGTCTCCAAACTGTGGACCTCCAGCTGTTGCAAAACTAAAACTTCGGCTGTCTGGGCATGCTGGGAGTTGTAGTTTTGCAACAGGCGGAAGACTGCGACATGGTGAAAGTTGTAGTTATGCTGGGAAACACTTTCATCTAGGGCAGTGGTCTCCAAAAACCTCACAGCAGAGGATCTGTTACAGTTGCATCCAGTCTAAACAAGGAGTATAACAGTCTGAACCCCTATTAACCCACAGAGGGGCTGTCCAGACTAGATATGACTGTACCAAACCCTCAGCTGTGAGAAATGACTTCGGTTTGTGCAGGTTCTCAGCCCCAGGGTGTAAAACAAGAACGTTCTCATTCACTGTCACCAAACAGAGATGATAAACATGGCGGAGCTGAGCGCACATCAGGGAGGGGACGGTTCTACACCTTATATGTGTGCGGTGGTAATGTCTACATGCGCCAAACTTGTCAAATGGTTTCAGTACACTACTTTGTATGGATCCCTCTCTGCCACTTTGTAACTTAATGCCACAAATTGTGCGACTTTTCCCCAAAGGTCGCGCGTGATGATAAATTCATGAGCACTGCACAAAAACAACCTGATTTCGACAGACCTGCACAAGCATAAAAAATAAATAAAATAATAAAGAAAGTAATAGAAATAATCAATAAAAAGAATTGAATGAATAATTGAATAATAAATAAAAATTTAAATAAAATCAATAAATAAATGAAAATAAAATAAATACATATATAAAGCGAAATAAATAATACATAATCAAGCAAAATAATTAAATAAATATAAATAAATTAAAATAAAATAAATACATATATAAAGCGAAATAAATAATACATAATCAAGCTAAATAATTAAATAAATATAAATAAATTAAAATAAAATAAATACATATATAAAGCGAAATAAATAATAAATAATCAAGCAAAATAATTAAATAAATATATATAAATAAATTTAAATAAAATAAATGCATAAATAAAATTAAAAAATATACACAGTCTATAGCCATGGTCTATAACTATAAATTCCCTTCCTCCATAAATTATATACATTAAAATAAAATAAATACATAAAGTTAAATAAATAAAATAACTGCGACAAAGTTAAATAAAAAAATATAGTCTATATGCATGGTCTATAACCATAAATTCCTTCCCTCCATAAATTAAATACCGTACATTAAAATAAAATAAATACATAAAAAGTTAAATAAAAACAAGCAAAAAAAAATAAATAAAATTAAATAACTGTGACAAAGTTAAATACAAAATACAGTCTACATCCATAGTTTATAACCATAAATTCCCTCCCTCCATAAATTAAATACATTAAAATAAAATAAATACATAAAGTTAAATAAAGAAATAAATGAAGCAAAAAATAAAGAAATAAAATAAAAGAACTGTGACAAAGTTAAATAAATAATACAGTCTACATCCATATGGTCTATAACCCTTGATTCCCTCCAAAGTCTTTTGAAATCTTAAATAAAACTTTGAAGAATTAAATACATTTTGGGAACAATCTATAAGGGTGCGTTCACACTGGCAGATGTTTATTCACATCTCGACCTATGCATAGGATAGGGCAGCGGTCTTCAACCTGCGGACCTCCAGATGTTGCAAAACTACAACTCCCAGCATGCCCGGACAGCCGTTGGCTGTCCGGGCATGCTGGGAGTTGTAGTTTTGCAACATCTGGAGGTGCGCAGGTTGGAGACGACTGGGATAGGGGATAACAAGCTGATTGGTGGGGGTCCGACCACTGGGACCCTCGGTGATCCTGAGAACGGGGATATCATTTCAGAAGTCCTATAGAGAATAAACAGGGGAGGGGGAGGGCGCACAGTGCGCTCTGTTTATTCCCCACTCTGGAAATCGGCGGGGATCCCAACAGTCAGACCCCCGCTGATCTTATCTGATGTATAGGGGATTACAATTGGAGATAGGAATAAGGGTCCTATAGGGACACTTCCGGCAGGTTCCTGATGTGGAGGGAGACGATGAATGAAAGGAGTCCAGGGCGGGAACCGGAGGCTCGAGTCCGGGAAACTGAATAGAAATGCGGGAAAGAGAGAGGGAAGACGGGACGGCAGGAGGGAGAGGGGACATCAAAGGAAGGACACTCAACCCGACACAGCTTCTACCCGAGCACATGTGGCCCTCCAGCTGTTGCTAAGCTACAACTCCCAGCATGCTGTCTGGGAATGCTGAGCATTGTAGTTTTGCAACAGACTTCTATAGAAGCATTAGGGAAAGACCCCCATCCCCAAATACAGGTGTCTGAGCATTAAGACTACAACTCCCACTATACCCACCCTGACTCAACACTACAACTCCCACTATACCCTGACTAAACACCACAACTCCCACTATACCCTGACTCAACACTACAACTCCCACTATACCCTGACTAAACACCACAACTCCCACTATACCCTGACTCAACACTACAACTCCCACTATACTCTGACTCAACACTACAACTCCCACTATACCCTGACTAAACACTACAACTTCCACTATGCCCTGACTCAACACTACAACTCCCACTATACCCTGACTCAACACTACAACTCCCACTATACCCTGACTCAACACTACAACTCCCACTATACCCTGACTAAACACCACAACTCCCACTATACCCTGACTCCACACTACAACTCCCACTATACCCTGACTCAACACTACAACTCCCACTATACCCTGACTCAACACTACAACTCCCACTATACCCTGACTCAACACTACAACTCCCACTATACCCTGACTCAACACTACAACTCCCACTATACCCTGACTCAGCACTACAACTCCCACTATACCCTGACTCAACACTACAACTCCCACTATACCCTGACTCAACACTACAACTCCCACTATACCCTGACTCAACACTACAACTCCCACTATACCCTGACTAAACAATACAACTCCCACTATACCCTGACTCAACACGACAACTCCCACTATACCCTGACTCAACACTACAACTCCCACTATACCCTGACTCAACACTACAACTCCCACTATACCCTGACTCAACACTACAACTCTCCCTATACCCTGACTCAACACTACAACTCCCACTATACCCTGACTCAACACTACAACTCCCACTATACCCTGACTCAACACTACAACTCTCACTATACCCTGACAGCCTGCGACATTCTGGGACTTTAGCAATAGCTGGAGACCCACAGGGGGGAAACACATTGATCTAGGGCTGTGGTCTCCAAGCTGTGAACCTTTTGCTGTCCGGACACGCTGGGAGTTGTAGTTTTGCAACAGACCTATACTGGAGCATATGGTGGAAACTCCCCCCCCCCCCCCCCCCCCAAATATAGGTTAAAAATTAAAACTCCCACTATGGTCATAGTGGGAGTTGTAGTATTGCAACCACTGGAGACCCACAGAGTGGGGAACCCAGTGATCCAAGAAAATGGTCTCCAAACTGTGGAACTCAAGCTGTTGAAAAACGACAACTCCCAGAATCCTGGGAGTTGTAGTTTTGCAACAGACGGAAGCCTGAGACATGGGGGAAGTAGTAGTTTTGCAACCGCTGGAGAACTACATGGTAGGGAACGCACTGATCTAGTATAGTGGTCTCCAAACTATGGACTTCCAGCTGTTGCAAAACCACGAAGGCTGTCCGGGTATGCTGGGAGTTGTAGTTCTGCACCAGACATTAACTGGAGAATATGGGGGAAAGCACACTGGTTGAAAAAAAACACTGATTTAGGGCATTTCGCTATAACCGCGCCATATATTTGACTGATTGAGACATAATTTGGGAGCATAAATCACAGGGCATGCTGGGAGTTGTAGTTGTTTGCCTCCAGCTGTTGCATAACTACAACTCCCAGCAGGTCCTTCGGCTGTCAGTACATCCTGGGAGTTGTAGTTTTGCAACAGACAGAAGCCTGCGACATGGTGGAAGTTTGAGTTATGCAACATCTAGGGAACAGTTTGATCTAGAGCAGTGGTCTCCAAACTGCAGACCTCCAGCTGTTGCAAACCTACAACTTTGGCTTTTTTTTTTTTTTAACAGATAGAAGCCTGCGATATGGTGGAAGTTGTAGTTATGCAACAGCCGGAGGGCAGTGCTGTCTAGGGCAGTGCTGTCTGGGCATGCTGGGAGTTGTAGTTATGCAACAGACAAAAGCCTGTGACATGGTGGTAGTTATGCAACATCTGGGGACATTTTGATCTAGGGCAGTGGTCTCCAAACTGTGGATCTCCAGCTGTTGCAAAACTACCACTTTGGCGGTCCGGGAATGCTGGGAGTTGTAGTTTTGCAACAAACACTCTGGTTGGAAAAAACCCGGTCCTAGGACATTTCGCCAAAACATCGTTACATATATGACTGATCGAGCCGCGGTTTGGGAGCGGTAATCACATGACTTCGCTGTTGAATCCCATCCGGAGACTCACCGTAGGGCAGGCAGTCTTCTCTTTTTCCGTGCTTGAAAAGCTGGGCCTGCAACAAAGAAAGCAAAGAGCGTTAATAGAAGGACTACATATCCCAGCGAACAGACAAGGTGATGATGTAATTGGGCATGTAGCTCCCCCTAGAGCTCATTGGTGGAATGTGATCAGCTGACCTGCCTGCTGGCTGTTTCCCTCCTCATTATGTACATACCATTGCCGGGCCCGGTTGCGTCTGACCTAATTCACTCCAGAGAGGTGTAATTACGCCCGGGCTGGCAGGGCGCCAAGCACAATGACTTCCCGATTCTTCATAAAACGCATTCCGCACGGTGGAGAAACAAACAACGTGAATTCCTAGTAACGCGGCGCAACATTCTGCCGCTCAATGTGGGAGGCGATCAGGAGAAAGCTCATTGATGCCTCATTTATTTGTCCTCGCATTCCGGTGAGATGAAGCGGCGAGGACAGCGACGGGACGGAAAATTACTACTTCGCCACAGTGTCCCCATCATACCAAAGAGTAAGGTGTCTCCTGTATGGATTCCGTTCAGCTGCTTCATCGTAATATCTGGTCCAGGGAAAGCTGGAGGAAATCCAATATGGCTGCCGGGTTGGCGTATAAAGTCCTAAATGCAAGCCAGTGTTTCCCAACCAGGGAGCCTCCAGCTGTTGGAAAACTAATACTCCCAGCATGCCCGGACAGTCAAAGGCTGTCTTCATCTCTGAGAGAGAGAATATAGTCTATACCAGAGAGAAGACTGAACAAGGACCTCTCTGCAATACACTAATCTCTATCTGGAGGCGCCCTGGTTGGGAAAGCATTGATAGAGGTTTGCACACTGCAGGGGGTGACACTGGTCATAGGTCATACCGCCATGGGTACCTCATGCCCCCTCAAAACCTACCAATACCAGTTAGATTCATTTAAAGAGCGTGCCCATGAGAAGGGGAATAAAATGGCTGCCGGGTTGGCGTATAAAGGCCCAAATGTAGGTATTTATATAGGGAAATGTGTGAGATTTATCAAAACCTGGGCAGAGGAAAAGTTGCCCAGTTGCCCATAGCAACCAATCAGATCGCTTCTTTCATTTTTGAAACGGCATCCGAAAAAGCGATCTGATTGGTTGCTATGGGCAACTGTTCAGCTTTTCCTTTGCACAGGTTTTGATAAATCTCCCCCATGGTTTTCACGCTGGAGACGGTGACATTGTATGAGGCAGTGGTCAGTACTCGGCTTGGTTCACAGAGCTCATATTAAAATAGGCACCGCCATGGGTACGTCATACACCCACAAAACCAACTGACCAATACCAACTAGATTTATTCAAAAGGGATGAACCACGAATGAAAAAATGTATTTGTTTCCAAAAAAAAGCTCCACTTCTATGGATGTAGCCTGATATTGCATCCTGTAGCTCCTTTAAAGTGAATCAATAGATACAACTAGTGGAAAGGTGAGGCATGTGACATGGGGGGAGATGTGAAATGGGGGAGGGGCAGGAGATGTGACACGGGGGGTGATGTGACACGGGGGGGGGGGGGGTGATGTGACATGGAGGGGGAGATGTGACATGGGGAGATTAAAGTGAAATGCGGGTGTGGACATTAAATAGGGGGATAGAAATAAAAGGGGGGAACCTGAAATGGGGGGGAGAATATAATGAAATGGGGGATAAAAATGAAATAGAAGGTAGTTGGACGTGAAATTGGGGATTTAACCATTTGTTTATTATATCACAATATTTACCTCTATAATCATAATTGCACATTTTCCCCAAATCGTATGGCTATAGTATACGGGAGCCTAGACTTAGGACAATTAGACTCTATTAGACGCCCCCCACCCCTGTTATTTACTTAAAGCCCAGAAACATCCTTAATAAACGCCATTTACCGCGCTCACAGTCCTCGGACTACCCCCTTTAAACGCCTCATTGGCCGCACATTCTCCATCTACACGTCCTCATTGTCAGTAAAAATTTCCAGACCAGAGGGAAAGAGTTTCACAAGAGCCACAAGAAACTGTAACTATGTGACACGGTGTACGGTGCGACAAACAGCGCTGGCAGCGGACCCCGCGTCTTTGTGCCAAGTTTCTATTAATGTTAGTGCCCTGGGGCGAGGCACCTGCATGGCTCAGACCCCTATGGCAAATACACAGATTAAAGGGGTACTCTGCCGAAAAGTATAGTATAGGGGATAAGAGGTCTGATCGCGGGAGTCCAAACACTGGGGACCCCTGCAATTTCGGGGCTTGCCGCGGCAGTGTCCGGAACACATCACATGAATGGAGGGGGTGTGGCGGCTGTAGTCGCCAGTCATCCGGCACGGAGTGGAGTTCGCTCTATGCGCGGATGACTGGGGTGCCACTCCGGAGATCACGGGGGTCCCGCCACTTGGGGAAGCCATAAATGCTAGAATGAAATCAACACTTCTATGGTAAGGAAATGACACCAGCCAGGAAGACAACCATCATGTAACATTGGGGACTATGGTGGCCATCTCAACCCTAAGTTAGGATCTGAAGAAGGTGTTTGTTCTTAACTGGCCAAGGACATAAAGTATATTTAGGCCTACTAGGACACCATGGACAGAGTTAGGCCTACTAGGACACCATGGACAGAGTTAGGCCTACTAGGACACCAAGGACATAGATATAGATTTAGGCCTACTAGGACACCATGGACAGAGTTAGGCCCACTAGGACACCATGGACAGAGTTAGGCCCACTAGGACACCATGGACAGAGTTAGGCCCACTAGGACACCATGGACAGAGTTAGGCCCACTAGGACACCATGGACAGAGTTAGGCCTACTACGACACCATGGACAGAGTTAGGCCTACTAGGACACCATGGACAGAGTTAGGCCTACTAGGACACCATGGACAGAGTTAGGCCTACTAAGACACCATGGACAGAGTTAGGCCTACTACGACACCATGGACAGAGTTAGGCCTACTAGGACACCATGGACAGAGTTAGGCCTACTAGGACACCATGGATAGAGTTAGGCCTACTACGACACCATGGACAGAGTTAGGCCTACTAAGACACCATGGACAGAGTTAGGCCTACTAAGACACCATGGACAGAGTTAGGCCTACTAGGACACCATGGACAGAGTTAGGCCTACTAAGACACCATGGACAGAGTTAGGCCTACTAGGACACCATGGACAGAGTTAGGCCTACTAGGATACCATGGACAGAGTTGGGCCTACTAAGACACCATGGACAGAGTTAGGCCTACTAGGACACCATGGACAGAGTTAGGCCTACTAGGACACCATGGACAGAGTTAGGCCTACTAGGACACCATGGACAGAGTTAGGCCTACTAAGACACCATGGACAGAGTTAGGCCTACTAGGACACAATGGACAGAGTTAGGCCTACTAGGACACCATGGACAGAGTTAGGCCTACTAGGACACCATGGACAGAGTTAGGCCTACTAGGACACCATGGACAAAGTTAGGCCTACTAGGACACCATGGACAGAGTTAGGCCTACTAGGACACCATGGACAGAGTTAGGCCTACTAAGACACCATGGACAGAGTTAGGCCTACTAGGACACCATGGACAGAGTTAGGCCTACTAGGACACCAATATCACAGAGCATGTTAGTATAATGGAGAACTTGAAACAGGAAGGTCCAGGTAGAACCTCACCCTGATGGTCCCACAGACATGAAACGGTCGGTGAATCCCATTGAAATTGTCCAAAGTCCCCGGTCATCAGACAGTAGGAAGAACATTGTGATCCCGATGATCTCTGGTTAATAACCCAGTCCACCCAATGCTATAAGAGGCGCCACACCTCAGCCTCCTCCACACAACGCTTCCATTTTATGGGGCCCCATTGTGGACGTTGTGAGAGACTCCCCAAGCTTCTTACTCTAAGTGTAGGTGGTGGCTGATCCGTGCCTGTAAGGAATGCATGCCCTGACACAGGCTAAATTATAGCTTATTACTGGCATCACCAAATGCCAACTAGTGCCACTTATATCAGATGACCTAAAAACCACCGGGAGAGGACACTTACATAACCGGCCGTCACTTATGTAAAACCTGTCTGATGTGTGACATACATTATATGTATTATCGTAGTCTGACTAACCAGTCATGGGATGAGATGAGGACAGGAGCGACCCCCATAGGGTAACAGCAGCGATCATATCAAAGTGATAGTAACCTCACCAGCAGAATAGTGAGTGCAGCTCTGGAGTATAACACTGGATATAACTCAGGATCAGTACAGGATAAGTAATGTAATGTATGTACACAGTGACCCCACCAGCAGAATAGTGAGTACAGCTCTGGAGTATAATACAGGATATAACTCAGGATCAGTACAGGATAAGTAATGTAATGTATGTACACAGTGACCTCACCAGCAGAATAGTGAGTACAGTTCTGGGGTATAATACAGGATATAACTCAGGATCAGTACAGGATAAGTAATGTAATGTATATACACAGTGATCTCACCAGCAGAATAGTGAGTACAGCTCTGGAGTATAATACAGGATATACTCAGGATCAGTACAGGATAAGTAATGTAATGTATGTACACAGTGACCCCACCAGCAGAATAGTGAGTACAGCTCTGGAGTATAATACAGGATATAACTCAGGATCAGTACAGGATAAGTAATGTAATGTATATACACAGTGACCTCACCAGCAGAATAGTGAGTACAGCTCTGGAGTATAACACTGGATATAACTCAGGATCAGTACAGGATAAGTAATGTAATGTATGTACACAGTGACCTCACCAGCAGAATAGTGAGTACAGTTCTGGGGTATAATACAGGATATAACTCAGTATCAGTACAGGATAAGTAATGTAATGTATGTACACAGTGACCTCACCAGCAGAATAGTGAGTACAGCTCTAGAGTATAATACAGGATATAACTCAGGATCAGTACAGGATAAGTAATGTAATGTATGTACACAGTGACCTCACCAGCAGAATAGTGAGTACAGCTCTGGAGTATAATACAGGATATAACTCAGGATCAGTACAGGATAAGTAATGTAATATATGTACACAGTGACCTCACCAGCAGAATAGTGAGTACAGCTCTGGAGTATAATACAGGATATAACTCAGGATCAGTACAGGATAAGTAATGTATGTACACAGTGACCTCACCAGCAGAATAGTGAGTACAGCTCTGGAGTATAATACAGGATATAAACACAGGATCAGTACAGGATAAGTAATGTAATGTATGTACACAGTGACCTCATCAGCAGAATAGTGAGTACAGCTCTGGAGTATAATACAGGATATAACTCAGGATCAGTACAGGATAAGTAATGTAATGTATATACACAGTGATCTCACCAGCAGAATAGTGAGTACAGCTCTGGAGTATAATACAGGATATAACTCAGGATCAGTACAGGATAAGTAATGTAATGTATGTACACAGTGATCTCACCAGCAGAATAGTGAGTACAGCTCTGGGGTATAATACAGGATATAACTCAGGATCAGTACAGGATAAGAAATGTATGTACACAGTGACCTCACCAGCAGAATAGTGAGTACAGCTCTGGGGTATAATACAGGATATAACTCAGGATCAGTACAGGATAAGTAATGTAATGTATGTACACAGTGACCTCACCAGCAGAATAGTGAGTACAGCTCTGGTGTATAATACAGGATATAGCTCAGGATCAGTACAGGATAAGTAATGTAATGTATATACACAGTGACCTCACCAGCAGAATAGTGAGTACAGCTCTGGAGTATAATACAGGATATAACTCAGGATCAGTACAGGATAAGTAATGTAATGTATGTACACAGTGACCTCACCAGCAGAATAGTGAGTACAGCTCTGGAGTATAATACAGGATATAACTCAGGATCAGTACAGGATAAGTAATGTAATGTATGTACACAGTGATCTCACCAGCAGAATAGTGAGTACAGCTCTGGAGTATAATACAGGATATAACTCAGGATCAGTATATATAGACTGTCATATGGTGTTTTGGGTTGTACACACCCTTTTGCGCCCGTAGTCATTGTGACCAGAAAATAGTTTTCCTAGAAACCCAAATAAACCCCGGAGGCCACGTACATTCTGCCCTCACGCCCCGCGCAGACATTTGGAGACTGGAGGTGACATCCTTAGCGTTTCGCTGCCTCTGGGTCCCAGAACCGGACTGGGTTGAAGTCACCTGTTTATGGCGCCTGAAGCCTCCTCCGGGTGCGCAGCTTTATTTGACCAGGCCCCGGGCCAGAAAAAAAAACATTCCTGAGAAAATCTCAATGTCTGTTCATAGTCTCACAGGTAACGTTGCTGCATAGTTTAATGACACTGTAAACATGGACGACGGCAGACGGGGCGAACGCAGCAACGCACGGGGGGGGGGGTCAACACGACCGGATGACACCACTTCTACCGGATTGATGTCAATTACACTTATTTTATTGCAACATGAAAACATTTCATACATTTCGGATCAACTTCTTGCCATATTTAAGATCTCTGCTTGCTGTCAGTGAATGGGAACATTCTTCTTCACATCCAAAAGGTTGAAATTCCATATAAACCAAACACAACTGAAGTTTTGTTACTATTGCGGACAGTCCTCTAGAGCAGTGTTTCCCAAGCAGGGTGGCTCCAGCTGTTTCAGAACTACAACTCCAACGTGCCTATATAGTTAGAGGTCTCTCAGCATGCCCAGTCAGCCAAAGGCCTGTTACAAAACTACAACTCCCAGCATGCCCAGTCAGCCATAGGCCTGTTACAAAACTACAACTCCCAGCTTGCCCAGTCAGCCAAAGGCCTGTTACAAAACTACAACTCCCAGCATGCCCAGTCAGCCAAAGGCCTGTTACAAAACTACAACTCCCAGCATGCCCAGTCAGCCAAAGGCCTGTTACAAAACTACAACTCCCAGCATGCCCAGTCAGCCAAAGGCCTGTTACAAAACTACAACTCCCAGCATGCCCAGTCAGCCATAGGCCTGTTACAAAACTACAACTCCCAGCTTGCCCAGTCAGCTAAAGACTTGTTACAAAACTACAACTCCCAGCATGCCCAGTCAGCCAAAGACTTGTTACAAAACTACAACTCCCAGCATGCCTTGACAGTCTTTGGCTGTATATGTACCTGGGCCTCATCTCCTGACAATGGGGCCTCCACAAATCACCAATACAGTGAGAGACTGTCTTAAAGGGGACACGCGCCAACAGCAGGCACCGTACTGAAGATGTATTACCACCTGCAGATGATAGGGGGCACCACACACGAGGCAGGGGCCCATTAAGCGTCTCCTCAGCAGGTATGTAGGCCAGTCATGTCACCATTATTCATAGCCCTCATTAAAGTGAATTGTTTTTCCAGTTCCAGTGCTGGAGGCTACCTGAAGATGATGGCATCTGTGTCACGCAAGCGGCGGGCGTGACGAGCGCCTAGAGCCCTAACATAGCAAAAGCCATAATGACAGGGTGTTAAAGGTGTACCCTAAGACCACGAGAAGTCCGCTCCTGACGCCGGGATTATCCGCCTGCACCTGCTCTGCCGACACCTGACTGCACCGACTGCCCAGAAATATATAGGTATATAATCCCAGGACTGCAGTGAAGACTGACACAGTCAGGACCATAGACGAGAGTAAAGGGGGGTCCTAGGAAAAGCTGAGTGACTGCCCAGAAATATATAGGAATATAATCCCAGGACTGCAGTGAAGACTGACACAGTCAGGACCATAGACAAGAGTAATGGGGGGTCCTAGGAAAAGCTGAGTGACTGCCCAGAAATATATAGGAATATAATGCCAGGACTGCAGTGAAGACTGACACAGTCAGGACCATAGACAAGAGTAACGGGGGGTCCTAGGAAAAGCTGAGTGACTGCCCAGAAATATATAGGAATATAATCCCAGGACTGCAGTGAAGACTGACACAGTCAGGACCATAGACAAGAGTAACGGGGGTCCTAGGAAAAGCTGAGTGACTGCCCAGAAATATATAGGAATATAATCCCAGGACTGCAGTGAAGACGGACACAGTCAGGACCATAGACGAGAGTAACGGGGGGGGTCCTAGGAAAAGCTGAGTGACTGCCCAGAAATATATAGGAATATAATGCCAGGACTGCAGTGAAGACTGACACAGTCAGGACCATAGACGAGAGTAACGGGGGGTCCTAGGAAAAGCTGAGTGACTGCCCCTATGTCAGCATTTCCCAATCAGGGTGTCTCCAGCTGTTGCAAAACTACAACTCCCAGCATGCCAGGAAAGCCGAAGGCTGTCGGGCATGCTGGGAGTTGTAGTTAGATAGATTAATATATATATATTTTATTTTTTTATCTGTTATATTAAAAATTTATATTTTTTAAATTTTTTGTTATATTATTATAATAATTAAAGAAAAATTATTTATATATATATATATATATATATATATATATATATATATACACACACATAGATATACATATATATATATATATATATATTTAAATAAATAGAATATAAAAAACACATACCAGTATATACACACATATATAAAAATATATATTTAAATAAATAAAATAAATATAAAAAAAAAAAAAACATTGATTTTATATATATATATAATTATTTTTTATTTTATTTTTTACACACACACACACACACTAATCGTCAGCATCAAAAAGCAATGTGTGAACTGTGACGAGGATTCCCCATTATAGGACATGCTCAGTATACATAATGTGGTTTCCGACATAACTCTGTCACAATCGGTGCACCCGGCCTTACAGTGAAGGCATGCGGCCCCCACAGGAGGAGCGTGCACCTGCGGCGGGCGCTGACAGGTGTATAACAGGTGTATGAGTGCGGTGAGTGTCGCGGTGTAGCGATCCGCACAAGTCCTGACAGGAACAGCAGAGCTCAGTGTGTCGTGGCTGCTACGCAGGAGGCAGACCGGATTATCCACAATGAGGAAATAGTAAGCGAGACGAGTGCAGAGGAATGGGACAGAGACTTGTAGACTCCTTAAAGCACAGTTCTCCGGCTGCTGCAAGACTACAACTCCCAGCATGCCCTGACAGCCAGGGGCTGTCAGGGCATGCTGAGAGTTGTAGTTTTGCAACAGCTGCAGAGCGGCAAGTTGGGGGAAACTGTCTTAGTGGTCGGCCCTGAATGGTAAAACAGACTATGGCTTCAAAACTAAACAAATCAGAGCCAATCGCATATTAACTTTACTACAGGCAGCTTGGCCATTCAGGAGTCTGGTAAAGCTGGGTGATAGGACACAGGGCTGGGTTCTCACTGGACAGTTTGGCCATTCAGGAGTCTGGTAAAGCTGGGTGATAGGACACAGGGCTGGGTTCTCACTGGACAGTTTGGCCATTCAGGAGTCTGGTAAAGCTGGGCGATAGGACACAGGGCTGGGTTCTCACTGAAAAGTTTGGCCATTCAGGAGTCTGGTAAAGACGGGTGATAACACATAGGGCTGGGTTCACACGGGACAGTTTGGCCATTCAGGAGTCTGGTAAAGCTGGGCGATAGGACACAGGGCTGGGTTCTCACTGGCCTAATCATAAAATATGGTCACCAGGGGTTGAGGATGATGGGTGAAGCTCCTTGTCCCTGCACCTGCCGCAGACGCCGGCGGGGAGGGGTCTTACAGGTTTCGCCTCATTACCACCAATTAATACCCCTCAAAGGGATCAGTAGGAGAGAGATAGCAGCATTAACCCTGTGATCATGGGCTAAGTAATCACTCAATTAGGAGTAAGGGAGGGCCCCGTCCTGAGGAAAGTTACTGAGCGCGTCTTAAAAGTGGGATTTAGGAGGGAGGAGCGGAGAGGAACCGGTCTGGACACTTCTCTCCTGCAAACTGGAATTTCAAGTTAATGGTACTGGAGAAGTAAAAGATCCAACATGACCAATGTCCCCCAAGGAGAAGGCGGCCAATGTCCCCCAAGGAGAAGGAGGCCAATGTCCCCCAACGAGAAGGCGGCCAATGTCCCCCAACGAGAAGGCGGCCAATGTCCCCCAACGAGAAGGCGGCCAATGTCTCCCAACGAGAAGGCGGCCAATGTCTCCCAACGAGAAGGCGGCCAATGTCCCCAATGAGAAGGCGACCAATGTCCCCCAACGAAAAGGCGACCAATGTCCCCCAACGAAAAGGCGACCAATGTCCCCCAACGAAAAGGCGACCAATGTCCCCCAAGGAGAAGGCGGCCAATGTCCCCCAACGAGAAGGCGGCCAATGTCCCCCAACGAGAAGGCGACCAATGTCCCCCAACGAAAAGGCGACCAATGTCCCCCAACGAAAAGGCGGCCAATGTCCCCCAACGAGAAGGCGGCCAATGTCCCCCAACGAGAAGGCGGCCAATGTCCCCCAACGAGAAGGCGGCCAATGTCCCCCAACGAGAAGGCGGCCAATGTCCCCCAACGAGAAGGCGGCCAATGTCCCCCAACGAGAAGGCGGCCAATGTCCCCCAACGAGAAGGCGGCCAGTGTCCCCCAACGAGAAGGCGGCCAATGTCCCCCAACGAGAAGGCGGCCAATGTCCCCCAACGAGAAGGTGGCCAATAACCTCCAACGAGAAGGCGGCCAATAACCTCCAACGAGAAGGCGGCCAATGTCCCCCAACGAGAAGGCGGCCAATGTCCCCCAATGAGAAGGCGGCCAATGTCCCCCAATGAGAAGGCGGCCAATGTCCCCCAATGAGAAGGCGGCCAATGTCCTCCAATGAGAAGGCGGCCAATGTCCTCCAATGAGAAGGCGGCCAATGTCCCCCCAATGAGAAGGCGGCCAATGTCCTCCAATGAGAAGGCGGCCAATGTCCTCCAATGAGAAGGCGGCCAATGTCCTCCAATGAGAAGGCGGCCAATGTCCTCCAATGAGAAGACGGTCAAGTCCTTTAACGAGAAGGCGGTCAATGTCCCCCAACGAGAAGGCGGCCAATGTCCCCCAACGAGAAGGCGGCCAATGTCCCCCAACGAGAAGGCGGCCAATGTCCCCCAACGAGAAGGCGGCCAATGTCCCCCAACGAGAAGGCGGCCAGTGTCCCCCAACGAGAAGGCGGCCAATGTCCCCCAACGAGAAGGCGGCCAATGTCCCCCAACGAGAAGGCGGCCAATGTCCCCCAACGAGAATGCGGCCAGTGTCCCCCAACGAGAAGGCGGCCAATGTCCCCCAACGAGAAGGCGGCCAATGTCCCCCAACGAGAAGGCGGCCAATGTCCCCCAACGAGAAGGCGGCCAGTGTCCCCCAACGAGAAGGCGGCCAATGTCCCCCAACGAGAAGGCGGCCAATGTCCCCCAACGAGAAGGCGGCCAATGTCCCCCAACGAGAAGGCGGCCAATGTCCCCCAACGAGAAGGCGGCCAATGTCCCCCAATGAGAAGGCGGCCAATGTCCCCCAATGAGAAGGCGGCCAATGTCCTCCAATGAGAAGGCGGCCAATGTCCTCCAATGAGAAGGCGGCCAATGTCCCCCCAATGAGAAGGCGGCCAATGTCCTCCAATGAGAAGGCGGCCAATGTCCTCCAATGAGAAGGCGGCCAATGTCCTCCAATGAGAAGGCGGCCAATGTCCTCCAATGAGAAGACGGTCAAGTCCTTTAACGAGAAGGCGGTCAATGTCCTCCAATGAGAAGGCAGCCAATGTCCCCAATGAGAAGGCGGTCAAGTCCTCTAATGAGAAGGCGGCCAATGTCCTCCAATGAGAAGGCGGCCAATGTCCCCCCAATGAGAAGGCGGCCAATGTCCCCCAATGAGAAGGCGGCCAATGTCCCCCAATGAGAAGGCGGCCAATGTCCTCCAATGAGAAGGCGGCCAATGTCCTCCAATGAGAAGACGGTCAAGTCCTTTAACGAGAAGGCGGTCAATGTCCTCCAATGAGAAGGCGGCCAATGTCCCCAATGAGAAGGCGGTCAAGTCCTCTAATGAGAAGGCGGCCAATGTCCTCCAATGAGAAGGCGGCCAATGTCCCCCAATGAGAAGGCGGCCAATGTCCCCCAATGAGAAGGCGGCCAATGTCCCCCAATGAGAAGGCGGCCAATGTCCCCCAATGAGAAGGCGGCCAATGTCCTCCAACGAGAAGGCGGCCAATGTCCTCCAACGAGAAGGTGGCCAATGTCCTCCAATGAGAAGGCGGCCAATGTCCCCCAATGAAAAGGCGGCCAATGTCCCCCAATGAGAAGGCGGCCAATGTCCTCCGATGAGAAGGCAGCCAATGTCCCAAAATGAGAAGGCAGCCAATGTCCCCAATGAGAAGGCGGCCAATGTCCTCCAATGAGAAGGCGGTCAACGTCCTCCAATGAGAAGGTGGCCAATGTTCTACAATCAGGGGGCAGCTGATCATCTCCCTGCCCCCCTCCCAAACAGCAGTATTACCAGCAGAACACGTGTCCGGACATGAAACACAGAAAACATTATAAAGTTGCAGAAAGTCCTATGAACAGCGATTTTATATAGAAAGAGAAATGATGAAGATTTTTCCACAAACAGCGCCACACAGGTTGTGGGTGGTACTGCAGCGCTGTTCCATTACAGAATTGAAATACCATGCACAGCCTGAGGACAAGTGTGGCGCTGTCTTTGGAATTGAGTTTTTACTTTAATTCAGGATTAGAAAAACTGCTCAATGAGCGTCTGACTTTCTGGATTACCAGATGCCGGATTATAGGGCTTCCATGTTTTTGTTTCCCTATTATCCACCATTACGGGGTAATACCCGGTAATCCGGCATCTTTCCATCACTGCGGGGTTAAAGGAAGTGAAGTGTGTAAGTGTGTGTATACAGATCCGTGTGTATTCATGTAAGAGGTGTAAAGACATGGCTGCGAGGCACAGGCCCGGTTTCAGTGTTACTTAAGCAGAGTATCGCTTCAGATGATGAACAGGTGATCGCGGCTGCGGCCAAACCCTAAAAAAAGATTATCAGATTATGGAGCAGAACGGGAGCGGCCGGGCGCTGCAAGGTGCAGGGAGATCAGCGTCACCCACCTGACACCTATACACTCAGGAGTCCTAATACTATCCTATAGGAAGGAGATCAGCGTCACCCACCTGATACCTATACACTCAGGAGTCCTAATACTATCCTATAGGAAGGAGATCAGCGTCACCCACCTCATACCTATACACTCAGGAGTCCTAATACTATCCTATAGGAAGGAGATCAGAGTCACCCACCTGATACCTATACACTCAGGAGTCCTAATACTATCCTATAGGAGGAGATCAGCGTCACCCACCTGACACCTATACACTCAGGGGTCCTAATACTATCCTATAGGAAGGAGATCAGCGTCACCCACCTGATACCTATACACTCAGGAGTCCTAATACTATCCTATAGGAGGAGATCAGCGTCACCCACCTCATACCTATACACTCAGGAGTCCTAATACTATCCTATAGGAAGGAGATCAGAGTCACCCACCTGATACCTATACACTCAGGAGTCCTAATACTATCCTATAGGAGGAGATCAGCGTCACCCACCTGACACCTATACACTCAGGGGTCCTTATACTATCCTATAGGAAGGAGATCAGCGTCACCCACCTGACAATTATACACTCAGGAGTCCTAATACTATCCTATAGGAGGAGATCAGCGTCACCCACCTGATACCTATACACTCAGGGGTCCTAATACTATCCTATAGGAGGAGATCAGCGTCACCCACCTGATACCTATACACTCAGGGGTCCTAATACTATCCTATAGGAGGAGATCAGCGTCACCCACCTGATACCTATACACTCAGGAGTCCTAATACTATCCTATAGGAGGAGATCAGCGTCACCCACCTGATACCTATACACTCAGGAGTCCTAATACTATCCTATAGGAAGGAGATCAGCGTCACCCACCTGATACCTATACACTCAGGGGTCCTAATACTATCCTATAGGAGGAGATCAGCGTCACCCACCTGATCCCTATACACTCAGGAGTCCTAATACTGTCCTATAGGAAGGAGATCAGCGTCACTCACCTGATACCTATACACTCAGGAGTCCTAATACTGTCCTATAGGAGATCAGCGTCACCCACCTGATACCTATACACTCAGGAGTCCTAATACTATCCTATAGGAAGGAGATCAGCGTCACCCACCTGATACCTATACACTCAGGAGTCCTAATACTATCCTATAGGAAGGAGATCAGCGTCACCCACCTGATACCTATACACTCAGGAGTCCTAATACTATCCTATAGAAGGAGATCAGCGTCACCCACCTGATACCTATACACTCAGGGGTCCTAATACTATCCTATAGGAAGGAGATCAGCGTCACCCACCTGATACCTGTACACTCAGGGGTCCTAATACTATCCTATAGGAGGAGATCAGCGTCACCCACCTGATACCTATACACTCAGGGGTCCTAATACTATCCTATAGGAGGAGATCAGCGTCACCCACCTGATACCTATACACTCAGGAGTCCTAATACTATCCTATAGGAGGAGATCAGCGTCACCTACCTGATACCTATACACTCAGGGGTCCTAATACTATCCTATAGGAGGAGATCAGCGTCACCCACCTGATACCTATACACTCAGGAGTCCTAATACTATCCTATAGGAGGAGATCAGCGTCACCCACCTGATACCTATACACTCAGGAGTCCTAATACTATCCTATAGGAAGGAGATCAGCGTCACCCACCTGATACCTATACACTCAGGAGTCCTAATACTATCCTATAGAAGGAGATCAGCGTCACCCACCTGATACCTATACACTCAGGGGTCCTAATACTATCCTATAGGAAGGAGATCAGCGTCACCCACCTGATACCTGTACACTCAGGGGTCCTAATACTATCCTATAGGAGGAGATCAGCGTCACCCACCTGATACCTATACACTCAGGGGTCCTAATACTATCCTATAGGAGGAGATCAGCGTCACCCACCTGATACCTATACACTCAGGAGTCCTAATACTATCCTATAGGAGGAGATCAGCGTCACCTACCTGATACCTATACACTCAGGGGTCCTAATACTATCCTATAGGAGGAGATCAGCGTCACCCACCTGATACCTATACACTCAGGAGTCCTAATACTATCCTATAGGAGGAGATCAGCGTCACCCACCTGATACCTATACACTCAGGAGTCCTAATACTATCCTATAGGAGGAGATCAGCATCACCCACCTGATACCTATACACTCAGGAGTCCTAATACTATCCTATAGGAAGGAGATCAGCGTCACCCACCTGATACCTATACACTCAGGAGTCCTAATACTATCCTATAGGAAGGAGATCAGCGTCACCCACCTGATACCTATACACTCAGGGGTCCTAATACTATCCTATAGGAAGGAGATCAGCGTCACCCACCTGATACCTATACACTCAGGGGTCCTAATACTATCCTATAGGAAGGAGATCAGCGTCACCCACCTGATACCTATACACTCAGGGGTCCTAATACTATCCTATAGGAGGAGATCAGCGTCACCCACCTGATACCTATACACTCAGGGGTCCTAATACTGTCCTATAGGAGGAGATCAGCGTCACTCACCTGATACCTATACACTCAGGGGTCCTAATACTATCCTATAGGAAGGAGATCAGCGTCACCCACCTGATACCTATACACTCAGGAGTCCTAATACTATCCTATAGGAAGGAGATCAGCGTCACTCACCTGATACCTATACACTCAGGGGTCCTAATACTATCCTATAGGAAGGAGATCAGCGTCACCCACCTGATACCTATACACTAAGGAGTCCTAATACTATCCTATAGGAGGAGATCAGCGTCACCCACCTGATACCTATACACTCAGGAGTCCTAATACTATCCTATAGGAGGGAGATCAGCGTCACCCACCTGATACCTATACACTCAGGAGTCCTAATACTATCCTATAGGAAGGAGATCAGCGTCACTCACCTGATACCTATACACTCAGGAGTCCTAATACTATCCTATAGGAAGGAGATCAGCGTCACCCACCTGATACCTATACACTCAGGAGTCCTAATACTATCCTATAGGAGGAGATCAGCGTCACCCACCTGATACCTATACACTCAGGAGTCCTAATACTATCCTATAGGAAGGAGATCAGCGTCACTCACCTGATACCTATACACTCAGGGGTCCTAATACTATCCTATAGGAAGGAGATCAGCGTCACCCACCTGATACCTATACACTCAGGGGTCCTAATACTATCCTATAGGAGGAGATCAGCGTCACCCACCTGATACCTATACACTCAGGGGTCCTAATACTATCCTATAGGAAGGAGATCAGCGTCACCCACCTGATACCTATACACTCAGGAGTCCTAATACTATCCTATAGGAAGGAGATCAGCGTCACTCACCTGATACCTATACACTCAGGGGTCCTAATACTATCCTATAGGAAGGAGATCAGCGTCACCCACCTGATACCTATACACTCAGGAGTCCTAATACTATCCTATAGGAAGGAGATCAGCGTCACCCACCTGATACCTATACACTCAGGGGTCCTAATACTATCCTATAGGAGGAGATCAGCGTCACCCACCTGACACCTATACACTCAGGGGTCCTAATACTATCCTATAGGAGGGAGATCAGCGTCACCCACCTGATCCCTATACACTCAGGGGTCCTAATACTATCCTATAGGAGGAGATCAGCGTCACCCATCTGATACCTATACACTCAGGGGTCCTAATACTATCCTATAGGAGGAGATCAGCGTCACCCACCTGATCCCTATACACTCAGGGGTCCTAATACTATCCTATAGAAGGAGATCAGCGTCACCCACCTGATACCTATACACTCAGGAGTCCTAATACTATCCTATAGAAGGAGATCAGCGTCACCCACCTGATACCTATACACTCAGGAGTCCTAATACTATCCTATAGGAAGGAGATCAGCGTCACCCACCTGATACCTATACACTCAGGGGTCCTAATACTATCCTATAGGAAGGAGATCAGCGTCACCCACCTGATACCTATACACTCAGGAGTCCTAATACTATCCTATAGGAAGGAGATCAGCGTCACCCACCTGATACCTATACACTCAGGAGTCCTAATACTATCCTATAGGAAGGAGATCAGCGTCACCCACCTGATACCTATACACTCAGGAGTCCTAATACTATCCTATAGGAAGGAGATCAGCGTCACTCACCTGATACCTATACACTCAGGAGTCCTAATACTATCCTATAGGAGGAGATCAGCGTCACTCACCTGATACCTATACACTCAGGAGTCCTAATACTATCCTATAGGAAGGAGATCAGCGTCACTCACCTGATACCTATACACTCAGGAGTCCTAATACTATCCTTTAGGAAGGAGATCAGCGTCACCCACCTGATACCTATACACTCAGGAGTCCTAATACTATCCTATAGGAAGGAGATCAGCGTCACCCACCTGATACCTATACACTCAGGAGTCCTAATACTATCCTATAGGAAGGAGATCAGCGTCACCCACCTAATACCTATACACTCAGGAGTCCTAATACTATCCTATAGGAAGGAGATCAGCGTCACCCACCTGATACCTATACACTCAGGGGTCCTAATACTATCCTATAGGAGGAGATCAGCGTCACCCATCTGATACCTATACACTCAGGGGTCCTAATACTATCCTATAGGAGGAGATCAGCGTCACCCACCTGATACCTATACACTCAGGGGTCCTAATACTATCCTATAGGAAGGAGATCAGCGTCACCCACCTGATACCTATACACTCAGGGGTCCTAATACTATCCTATAGGAAGGAGATCAGCGTCACCCACCTGATACCTATACACTCAGGGGTCCTAATACTATCCTATAGGAGGAGATCAGCGTCACCCACCTGATACCTATACACTCAGGAGTCCTAATACTATCCTATAGGAGGAGATCAGCGTCACCCACCTGATACCTATACACTCAGGGGTCCTAATACTATCCTATAGGAGGAGATCAGCGTCACTCACCTGATACCTATACACTCAGGGGTCCTAATACTATCCTATAGGAAGGAGATCAGCGTCACCCACCTGATACCTATACACTCAGGGGTCCTAATACTATCCTATAGGAAGGAGATCAGCGTCACCCACCTGATACCTATACACTCAGGAGTCCTAATACTATCCTATAGGAGGAGATCAGCGTCACCCACCTGATACCTATACACTCAGGGGTCCTAATACTATCCTATAGGAAGGAGATCAGCGTCACCCACCTGATACCTATACACTCAGGAGTCCTAATACTATCCTATAGGAAGGAGATCAGCGTCACCCACCTGATACCTATACACTCAGGAGTCCTAATACTATCCTATAGGAAGGAGATCAGCGTCACCCACCTGATACCTATACACTCAGGAGTCCTAATACTGTCCTATAGGAGATCAGCGTCACCCACCTGATACCTATACACTCAGGAGTCCTAATACTATCCTATAGGAAGGAGATCAGCGTCACCCACCTGATCCCTATACACTCAGGGGTCCTAATACTATCCTATAGGAGGAGATCAGCGTCACCCACCTGATCCCTATACACTCAGGAGTCCTAATACTATCCTATAGGAGGAGATCAGCGTCACCCACCTGATACCTATACACTCAGGAGTCCTAATGCTATCCTATAGGAGGAGATCAGCGTCACCCACCTGATCCCTATACACTCAGGGGTCCTAATGCTATCCTATAGGAGGAGATCAGCGTCACCCACCTGATCCCTATACACTCAGGAGTCCTAATACTATCCTATAGGAAGGAGATCAGCGTCACCCACCTGATACCTATACACTCAGGAGTCCTAATACTATCCTATAGGAGGGAGATCAGCGTCACCCACCTGATACCTATAGACTCAGGAGTCCTAATACTATCCTATAGGAAGGAGATCAGCGTCACCCACCTGATACCTATACACTCAGGAGTCCTAATACTATCCTATAGGAAGGAGATCAGCGTCACCCACCTGATACCTATACACTCAGGGGTCCTAATACTATCCTATAGGAGGAGATCAGCGTCACCCACCTGATACCTATACACTCAGGAGTCCTAATACTATCCTATAGGAAGGAGATCAGCGTCACCCACCTGATACCTATACACTCAGGAGTCCTAATACTATCCTATATGAAGGAGATCAGCGTCACCCACCTGATCCCTATACACTCAGGAGTCCTAATACTTTCCTATAGGAAGGAGATCAGCGTCACCCACCTGATACCTATACACTCAGGAATCTTAATACTATCCTATAGGAAGGAGATCAGCGTCACCCACCTGATACCTATACACTCAGGAGTCCTAATACTATCCTATAGGAAGGAGATCAGCGTCACCCACCTCATACCTATACACTCAGCAGTCCTAATACTATCCTATAGGAAGGAGATCAGCGTCACCCACCTGACACCTATACACTCAGGGGTCCTAATACTATCCTATAGGAAGGAGATCAGCGTCACCCACCTGATACATATACACTCAGGAGTCCTAATACTGTTCTATAGGAAGGAGATCAGCATCACCCACCTGATACCTATACACTCAGGAGTCCTAATACTGTCCTATAGGAAGGAGATCAGCGTCACCCACCTGATACCTATAAACTCAGGGGTCCTAATATTATCCTATAGGAGGAGATCAGCGTCACCCACCTGATACCTATACACTCAGGAGTCCTAATACTATCCTATAGGAGGAGATCAGCGTCACCCACCTGATACCTATACACTCAGGAGTCCTAATACTATCCTATAGGAAGGAGATCAGCGTCACTCACCTGATACCTATACACTCAGGGGTCCTAATACTATCCTATAGGAAGGAGATCAGCGTCACCCACCTGATCCCTATACACTCAGGAGTCCTAATACTATCCTATAGGAAGGAGATCAGCGTCACCCACCTGATACCTATACACTCAGGGGTCCTAATACTATCCTATAGGAAGGAGATCAGCGTCACCCACCTGATACCTATACACTCAGGAGTCCTAATACTATCCTATAGGAGGAGATCAGCGTCACCCACCTGATAGCTATACACTCAGGGGTCCTAATACTATCCTATAGGAGGGAGATCAGCGTCACCCACCTGATACCTATACACTCAGGAGTCCTAATACTATCCTATAGGAAGGAGATCAGCGTCACCCACCTGATACCTATACACTCAGGGGTCCTAATACTATCCTATAGGAAGGAGATCAGCGTCACCCACCTGATACCTATACACTCAGGGGTCCTAATACTATCCTATAGGAGGAGATCAGCGTCACCCACCTGATACCTATACACTCAGGGGTCCTAATACTATCCTATAGGAAGGAGATCAGCGTCACCCACCTGATACCTATACACTCAGGGGTCCTAATACTATCCTATAGGAGGAGATCAGCGTCACCCACCTGACACCTATACACTCAGGAGTCCTAATACTATCCTATAGGAAGGAGATCAGCGTCACCCACCTGATACCTATACACTCAGGGGTCCTAATACTATCCTATAGGAAGGAGATCAGCGTCACCCACCTGATACCTATAGACTCAGGAGTCCTAATACTATCCTATAGGAAGGAGATCAGCGTCACCCACCTGATACCTATACACTCAGGAGTCCTAATACTATCCTATAGGAAGGAGATCAGCGTCACCCACCTGATACCTATACACTCAGGAGTCCTAATACTATCCTATAGGAGGAGATCAGCGTCACCCACCTGATACCTATACACTCAGGAGTCCTAATACTATCCTATAGGAGGAGATCAGCGTCACCCACCTGATACCTATACACTCAGGGGTCCTAATACTATCCTATAGGAAGGAGATCAGCGTCACCCACCTGACACCTATACACTCAGGAGTCCTAATACTATCCTATAGGAGGAGATCAGCGTCACCCACCTGATACCTATACACTCAGGAGTCCTAATACTATCCTATAGGAAGGAGATCAGCGTCACCCACCTGATACCTATACACTCAGGAGTCCTAATACTATCCTATAGGAAGGAGATCAGCATCACCCACCTGATACCTATACACTCAGGAGTCCTAATACTATCCTATAGGAGGAGATCAGCGTCACCCACCTGATACCTATACACTCAGGGGTCCTAATACTATCCTATAGGAAGGAGATCAGCATCACCCACCTGATACCTATACACTCAGGAGTCCTAATACTATCCTATAGGAGGAGATCAGCGTCACCCACCTGATACCTATACACTCAGGGGTCCTAATACTATCCTATAGGAAGGAGATCAGCGTCACCCACCTGATACCTATACACTCAGGGGTCCTAATACTATCCTATAGGAGGAGATCAGCGTCACCCACCTGATACCTATACACTCAGGAGTCCTAATACTATCCTATAGGAGGAGATCAGCGTCACCCACCTGATACCTATACACTCAGGGGTCCTAATACTATCCTATAGAAGGAGATCAGCGTCACCCACCTGATACCTATACACTCAGGAGTCCTAATACTATCCTATAGGAAGGAGATCAGCATCACCCACCTGATACCTATACACTCAGGGGTCCTAATACTATCCTATAGGAAGGAGATCAGCGTCACCCACCTGATACCTATACACTCAGGAGTCCTAATACTATCCTATAGGAGGAGATCAGCGTCACCCACCTGATACCTATACACTCAGGGGTCCTAATACTATCCTATAGGAGGAGATCAGCGTCACCCACCTGATACCTATAGACTCAGGAGTCCTAATACTATCCTATAGGAAGGAGATCAGCATCACCCACCTGATACCTATACACTCAGGAGTCCTAATACTATCCTATAGGAAGGAGATCAGCGTCACCCACCTGATAGCTATACACTCAGGGGTCCTAATACTATCCTATAGGAAGGAGATCAGCGTCACCCACCTGATAGCTATACACTCAGGGGTCCTAATACTATCCTATAGGAAGGAGATCAGCGTCACCCACCTGATACCTATACACTCAGGAGTCCTAATACTATCCTATAGGAGGAGATCAGCGTCACCCACCTGATACCTATACACTCAGGGGTCCTAATACTATCCTATAGGAAGGAGATCAGCGTCACCCACCTGATACCTATACACTCAGGGGTCCTAATACTATCCTATAGGAAGGAGATCAGCATCACCCACCTGACACCTATACACTCAGGAGTCCTAATACTATCCTATAGGAGGAGATCAGCGTCACCCACCTGATACCTATACACTCAGGAGTCCTAATACTATCCTATAGGAGGAGATCAGCGTCACCTACCTGATACCTATACACTCAGGGGTCCTAATACTATCCTATAGGAAGGAGATCAGCATCACCCACCTGACACCTATACACTCAGGAGTCCTAATACTATCCTATAGGAAGGAGATCAGCGTCACCCACCTGACACCTATACACTCAGGGGTCCTAATACTATCCTATAGGAGGGAGATCAGCGTCACCCACCTGATCCCTATACACTCAGGGGTCCTAATACTATCCTATAGGAGGGAGATCAGCGTCACCCACCTGATCCCTATACACTCAGGGGTCCTAATACTATCCTATAGGAGGGAGATCAGCGTCACCCACCTGACACCTATACACTCAGGAGTCCTAATACTATCCTATAGGAGGAGATCAGCGTCACCCACCTGATACCTATACACTCAGGAGTCCTAATACTATCCTATAGGATCTAAACCATGTGATCCTGACATTCCCATAATGCACATCTACAGGACCGAGATGTTCCCGACAGGGAGTGGGGGGAGAAGCGCTCTGCTATGGTCTCTGGGACATGTCAAAAGTCTTTTTTTAAAGTGACAGTAACACTTTAAATATCATTGATGTTGGATTAAAGACATTTTACTCTACACTTAAGTGAATTCGGTTCACGCTTCAAAGTCACAAAACTTCAAGACAAACATTTTCTTTTATCGTCTGATAATCGGCCACATAAGTAGAAAGCAAAAGCAGAGAGAAGGCGCCATCTACAGGAGGAATGTCACATGACACTGGTCTGTTTGTGCACAGGTGTAACAGCACTGCCCCCTAGTGTATACATCACAGTTCTGCTCACACAGGTAGTAAACACTCTCATAGTGGAGCAGTGACGTTCTACAGCAGTGGTCTCCAACCTGTAGACCTCCAGCTGTTGCAAAACTACAACCCCCAGCATGCCCGGACAGCCAACGGCTGTCCAGGCATGCTGGGAGTTGTAGTTTTGCAACACCTGGAGGTCCGCAGGTTGGAGACCACTGTTCTACAGGGTCACATTAGGAGGGGGCACTTTTAATAAATATTTAATATATAACCTATTTTTTTGGCAGGATTTCGTGCGGTGCGTGACTGGCGGGGTCACAGCACCAATATAATGAGTTGGCACGTACATGGAATCTTCAGGAGTAAATCCCTTAGTGTGAATAGGCCCTAAGCAGACGTTCGCAGGTACGTATTTTGTTGTAGATTTTATCACTGACTTACATTCAGAAAACCTGCTGTAGAAAATCAGCACCGCATTACGTACACCAAGGGTCAGCTGACACGTGCGTATTTTTTGCTGCAGGTTTTGCTGCCAATTTACTTCAATGGGCAGAAAGATCTGAGCAGAAAATATGCATGTGTGAACTGACCCTAAGGGTAGGTACACACGGGCGGATTTATTTGCGGGTTTCCCGCTGCGTATTTGAAAGGGGGCGGGCTCTTCTCGGAAGTCAGCAGCAGATTTTCCTGGAAAATCCGCCGCAAGCCCCATTGAAGACAGTAGGGTCTGCGGTGGATTTTTCGCAGCGGAAATTCTGCCGCGGAAAATCTGCTGCGGACAGCCGAGAAGAGCCCGCCCTCTTTCAAATACACAGTGGGAAACCCACAAATAAATCCGCCCGTGTGAAGGTACCCTAAGGGTGCGTTCAGACGAGTGGATCCCCAGCGCGTATTATGCTGCGGATCCGCCGCTGAAGGACCTCTGTATGCTGCCGTTACACGTGCCTGCTCGGAGAGGCAATACGCCGCTATGAGCAGACACACTGCCATGTGCGATTTGCCTCGCGCATGCGCAGTATACTCGCACATGGCGACAGCTCTCGGCCTAGCTCATAAAGCAGGGGGAGCGGGCGAGATGTGTGCTACAGTGTGTCTGCTTGTAGCGGCGTATTACCGCTCTGAGCGGGCACCTGTAAACGCAGCATACAGCGGTCCTTCAGCGGCGGATCCGCAGCGTTATACGCGCAGGGGATCCGATCGTGTGAACGTACCCTAGACGTAGAAAAAACTCGGCAGCATCACCGAATCTTAAAATGCTGCAAAAAAAGCTTCATTTAAAAAAAGAAAAAAAAAGAAAAAAAAAAAAGGTTTCGGCAGCACCATACTGCATATGTCAAGTACAGTCAGCCAAGCCAGTACGGTTACTAAATTGTAGGAGCACCATACTGCCCTGACAATACTTGACATGTGCAGTATGGTGCGGACGAAACCTTGTAACATTTCTCTCCAGAAAAAAAAAAAAGGTAATGTTTCAACAACACCAAACTGCATAAGTGCTCTCGAAATTATGTAACCATCCTGCATTGACTGTACTTGGCACATGCAGTATGGTGCGGGCAATACTTTTTATCTATTTTTATTTTTTTTATTGGAGAAATAAAACCTTCTGCAGCTTACTTGCATTTGAAGATTTGGTGCTGCTGCAGTATTTTTCGACTTTTTTTTGGGATATGCTCGGGTCCAAGTGGTCAACCCCTAACACTGCGCGCACTGGTGTACACATGGCATGAATTTAAAATGGAAGCCTGCATAGGTGGCGCCACTTTCCTTCATACTGTGCTGACTACTGACTCCGGGTCTGAGCGTAGTGTAAGGGCAGCCTAGGGGGGGTTTGTTCATAAGTGCATATTTTGCTGCTGCAGATTTTCTGAAAATTTTCAGAAAATCTGCAGGTGTGAATATACTCTGAGACTATAGGATGGTTTGCTACTTAGAAGAGCCTGAAATGCGTTTCTTCAATGTGAGCTGTATACACGGATGACGCCATGACCACCAGAGCACTAGTTTGGGGGGGGTTAAGTGGACTTACTAAGGCCTTCAGGATCCCGTCCATGGCGATCGTCCCTTCGATGGTCAGATAAGACGCCTTGGATAATGTAGAAAGAGCCCAGTCTAAGAAATCTGCCATCCGCTTCTGTTTGACATCCGGCCGGGTGATGAACCTGCAGAAATGTTACGGCAGAAGGATAAGAGGAGGGATGTGCGGCTGCATGTAGGACACTGCATGGGCATAGAGCCTAGGCCCTCCAATATTTGCAAAACTACAACTCCCAGCATGCCCGGAAAGCCAACGGCTTTCCGGGCATGCTGGGAGTTGTAGTTTTGCAACATCTGAAGGTCCACAGTTTGGAGACCACTACTATAGAGAGGGATATGTGATCTGAAACTGATAAAGATGGGTTCATCAGGGTCCTTAACCCCTTAAGGACGCAGGACGTAAATGTACGTCCTTGTGAGGTGGTACTTAACGCACCAGGACGTACATTTACGTCCTGTGCATAACCACGTGCATCGGAGCGATGCCCGTGTCATGCGCGGCTGATCCCGGCTGCTGATCGCAATACAGATCCCGGCATCTGCGGCAGTGCGCGATTTAAATGAACGATCGGATCGCCCGCAGCGCTGCTGCGGGGATCCGATCATTCATAACGCCGCACGGAGGTCCCCTCTCCTTCCTCCGTGCGGCTCCCGGCGTCTCCTGCTCTGGTCTGTGATCGAGCAGACCAGAGCAGAAGATGACCGAAAACACTGATCTGTTCTATGTCCTATACATAGAACAGATCAGTATTAGCAATCATGGTATTGCTATGAATAGTCCCCTATGGGGACTATTCAAGTGTAAAAAAAAAATGTTAAAAAAATGTAAAAGTAAAAAAAAAAAAGTGAAAAATCCCCTCCCCGAAATAAAAAAGTAAAACGTCCGTTTTTTCCTATTTTACCCCCAAAAAGCGTAAAAAACATTTTTTATAGACATATTTGGTATCGCCGCGTGCGTAAATGTCCGAACTATTAAAATAAAATGTTAATGATCCTGTACGGTGAACGGCGTGAACTAAAAAAAAAAAAAAGGCCAAAATTCCTACTTTTTTAATACATTTTATTTAAAAAAAATTATAAAAAATGTATTAAAAGTTTTTTATATGCAAATGTGGTATCAAAAAAAAGTACAGATCATGGCGCAAAAAATGAGCCCCCATACCGCCGCTTATACGAAAAAATAAAAAAGTTATAGGTCATCAAAATAAAGGGATTATAAACGTACTAATTTGGTTAAAAAGTTTGTGATTTTTTTCAAGCGCAACAATAATATAAAAGTATATAATAATGGGGATCATTTTAATCGTATTGACCCTCAGAATAAAGAACTCATGTCATTTTTACCATAAATTGTACGGCGTGAAAACAAAACCTTCCAAAATTAGCAAAATTGCGTTTTTCGTTTTAATTTCCCCACAAAAATAGTGTTTTTTGGTTGCGTCATACATTTTATGATATAACTAGTGATGTCATTACAAAGGACAACTGGTCGTGCAAAAAACAAGCCCTCATACTAATCTGTGGATGAAAATATAAAAGAGTTATGATTTTTAGAAGGCGAGGAGGAAAAAATGAAAACGTAAAAATTTAATTGTCTGAGTCCTTAAGGGGTTAAAGGTATTGTCCTGTGTATGGTGTTAAAAGGTATAACAAAGCAACTTACTAATACAAATGTTATATTGGCCATAGTGCAGAGATCCCTCCATGTCAGCATTGTAGCCGTGATACCACATCACACTCTCTGAATGCAGAGCTCCACTCCATGCTCCCCCCCTTCTCCTCTTGTCTGCCCAGGACAAGACCACTGATGTGAAGTGAGGATCTCATTTACTGCTTATTAGATTTTTAGCCTGCAAGAGGTGTATTTCTCAGATAAGACAGACAGAGAAAGGCTTCACGTTGCCATTAAATCTAGTGAGCACTCACTGTTGATGAATATCATTGATGTGAAGTGAGGAGCTTATATTACTGCTCATTAGATTTTATGGTAGCAGGAATAGTTTCTCAGAGAAGACAGCAGTAACTAAGACTGGCTCCCTGTTGCCATAAACTCTAGTGAGCACTCACTGTCTTAAAATTATTAAATCTCTGCCCCCCTCCCCTCCTGTCTGCTAAGGACAATAACATTGATGCGAAGTGAGGAGCTTATATTACTACTCATTAGATTTTATGCCAGCAGGAATCGTTTTTCAGAGAAGTCAGCAGTAACTGACACAAGCTACCCGTTGCCATAAAATCGAGTGAGCACTCACTGTCATCAATTTATTAGATCCCCTGCCTCCCTCCTCTCCTGTCTGCTCAGGACAATAACATTGATGTGAAGTGAGGCGCTTAGATTACTGATGATTAGATTTTATGGCAGCAGGAAGTTTCTCAGAGAAGACAGCAGTAACTGACACAGGCTCCCTGTTGCCATATAATCTAGTGGGTACTCACTTTATCATCAGTGATTGGATCCCCTGTCCCCCTCCCTTTTCCCCTTCTTTATATTATTTGATTCCTTTCTCTCTACCTATGTGTGGCCTAGCTGCTCACCTTCAGGCCTATGAGCTACTGCGATAGTTTTAGCTGCGTATGTTTTAATGGTAGCTCCTCAGCCACTTCTTGCGCCTTTTATTTTACTTACTGGGGTATTCCCCCTCTGAAGCTCTTCGCTTGTGTTTATGCTTTAACTTATTGCAAACATGGATATTGCTCCTTTACATATTAATTTCTAGATGTCTTTTTTGCTCTAACTTTGCATTGTGTTACGTTACATTACGCTGATGTAATTTTTTTTTTTTTCTTTTCCTAGCAACAACAGATTATACATAAAATCTAATGAGCAGTAATATGAGCTCTCCCCCTTCACATCAATGATCTGGCTCTGAGCAGACAGGAGGGGAAGAAGAAGCAGGGATGGGAGCTCTGCATTCATATCATATGGAGAGATCTCTTCACTATGACTATTAACCTTAGATTAGTAAGTTGTTTTACTATCCTTTTTTTTGACACCATACACAGGTAACTTATTTTGCTGTCGAAGAACTACAACTCCCAGAATGTGAATGTTCATTAGATTTTATGGCAGTAGGAGGCCTTTCACAGTCACAGAGGCTCACTGCTGTCTTATCTGAAAAGCTCTTCCTGCTGCCTTAAAATCTAATGAGCAGTAATATAGTCATCCCTTCTTCACATCAATAATGTGGTCCTGAGCAGACAGGAGGGAGCAGGAACAGGATCTCTGCTTTCAATGAGTGTGAAATTATATCACAGCTACAATGCCAATATGGAGAGATCTCTGCCCCATGGCTAAGAATATTATATTAGTAAGTTGCTTTATTATATTTTTAACACAATACCTATTTATTTTATTTTTTTCTGGCTAATACCTTTAAAGGGGTACTCCGGTGGAAAACATTTTATTTTAAATCATCTGGTGCCAGAAAGTTCAACAGATTTGTAAATTACTTCCAGTACTTTTTAGCAGCTGTATGCTACAGAGGAAGTTCTTTTCTTTTAGAATTTCTTTTTTGTCTTGTCCACAGTGCTCTCTGCTGACACCTGATGCCCGAGTCAGGAACTGTGCAGAGCAGCATAGGTTTGCTATGGGGATTTTCTCCTGCTCTGGACAGTTCCTGATTCGGGCATCAGGTGTCAGCAGAGAGCACTGTGGACAAGACAAAAGAAACTCAAAAAGAAAAGAATTTCCTCTGTAGCATACAGCTGCTAAAAAGTACTGGAAGTAATTTACAAATCTGTTTAACTTTCTGGCACCAGGGGCACCTGGAGGAGACCACCGCCGGGGCACCTGGAGGAGACCACCGCCGGGGCACCTGGAGGAGACCACCGCCGGGGCACCTGGAGGAGACCACCGCCGGGGCACCTGGAGGAGACCACCGCCGGGGCACCTGGAGGAGACCACCGCCGGGGCACCTGGAGGAGACCACCGCCGGGGCACCTGGAGGAGACCACCGCCGGGGCACCTGGAGGAGACCACCGCCGGGGCACCTGGAGGAGACCACCGCCGGGGCACCTGGAGGAGACCACCGCCGGGGCACCTGGAGGAGACCACCGCCGGGGCACCTGGAGGAGACCACCGCCGGGGCACCTGGAGGAGACCACCGCCGGGGCACCTGGAGGAGACCACGTGCAGGTTACATACAGTGGTATGAAGAAGCGGGAGCTCTGCTGACACCTAGAGGCTGATCTGATAACAATACTCTGATCTGCTGCCCTGGAGGTCAGTGTTAGTCTTTGCTATAAATAAGGTAATAATAATAATATATGTATTGGAACAGATGATATAAATATGTGAGTGTAGTTATAGCTGGTGCAGTGAATGGGGAGGATTCTGAGGACATTATATTGGGGATTGCTCGTTGAGCAGTGTTCTCATAGGACAGAGGCCCTGAGGATCTAATATACAGTACACAGACTTACTTGGATACAAGGACGGCGGCCGCATCCCGAGCTTTATCACTGACCAGGAGATAGGACTGAAATGATGGGAGAGAAGAGAATCAGGTGACTCTGTATAGAGAGACGGGGGAGAGGACAGGGAGAGAACAGACCTTGGCCACGTCCAGGATGTGATCCATGGTAGAGCGACGGATCTGTGCGCCTTCTGTACCCTCTGAAGAGAGATTACCATCCAGACGTGAGAGGTCAAAGGGTATGAGACACGTCATCGACAACCACAGGAGCAGCATGTAACGTGTCTCCCAGGTCTGCCAGGAGAACGAAAGGACATGAGAAGAGGAACCCCGAAATATATACATAATATACCCTGTACCCCGAGTGTTATCATCCTCCTGTACCCCGAGTGTCATCATCCTCCTGTACCCCGAGTGTCATCATCCTCCTGTACCCCGAGTGTCATCATCCTCCTGTACCCCGAGTGTCATCATCCTCCTGTACCCCGAGTGTCATCATCCTCCTGTACCCCGAGTGTCATCATCCTCCTGTACCCCGAGTGTCATCATCCTCCTGTACCCCGAGTGTCATCATCCTCCTGTACCCCGAGTGTCATCATCCTCCTGTACCCCGAGTGTCATCATCCTCCTGTACCCCGAGTGTCATCATCCTGTACCCCGAGTGTCATCATCCTGTACCCCGAGTGTCATCATCCTGTACCCCAAGTGTCATCATCCTGTACCCCAAGTGTCATCATCCTGTACCCCGAGTGTTATTATCCTGTACCCCAAGTGTTATCATCATCCTGTACCCCAAGTGTTATCATCATCCTGTACCCCAAGTGTTATCATCCTGTACCCCAAGTGTTATCATCCTGTACCCCAAGTGTTATCATCCTGTACCCCGAGTGTTATCATCCTGTACCCCAAGTGTCATCATCCTGTACCCCAAGTGTTATCATCCTGTACCCCAAGTGTTATCATCCTGTACCCCAAGTGTTATTACCCTGTACCCCAAGTGTCATCATCCTGTACCCCAAGTGTTATTATCCTGTACCCCGAGTGTTATCATCCTGTACCCCAAGTGTTATCATCCTGTACCCCAAGTGTTATCATCCTGTACCCCAAGTGTCATCATCCTGTACCCCGAGTGTCATTATCCTGTACCCCAAGTGTTATCATCCTGTACCCCGAGTGTCATCATCCTGTACCCCAAGTGTTATCATCCTGTACCCCGAGTGTTATCATCCTGTACCCCGAGTGTTATTATCCTGTACCCCGAGTGTTATTATCCTGTACCCCGAGTGTTATTATCCTGTACCCCAAGTGTTATCATCCTGTACCCCAAGTGTTATCATCCTGTACCCCGAGTGTTATCATCCTGTACCCCGAGTGTTATCATCCTGTACCCCAAGTGTTATCATCCTGTACCCCAAGTGTTATTATCCTGTACCCCGAGTGTTATCATCCTGTACCCCAAGTGTTATTATCCTGTACCCCAAGTGTCATTATCCTGTACCCCAAGTGTTATCATCCTGTACCCCAAGTGTCATCATCCTGTACCCCAAGTGTTATCATCCTGTACCCCAAGTGTTATCATCCTGTACCCCGAGTATTATCATCCTGTACCCCAAGTGTTATCATCCTGTACCCCGAGTGTTATCATCCTGTACCCCAAGTGTTATCATCCTATACCCCAAGTGTTATCATCCTGTACCCCAAGTGTTATCATCCTGTACCCCGAGTGTTATCATCCTGTACCCCAAGTGTTATCATCCTGTACCCCAAGTGTTATCATCCTGTACCCCAAGTGTTATCCTGTACCCCAAGTATGAAGAGGTTCTATAGTAACGTCGTTCTCACCTCGTGATCTGTAGGGTTCTGTATGGAGATCATTTCCAGCACCGGCCGCACATCCACAACCTCATGTGGGAAGAGGCGGAGGAAAATCTTATATCCCCGAACCTGCGGGAACAGAGATCTGTCACTGCGGCTGCATTACAGGAGGCAAAGCTGCGGGACCCAGAGCTCCCCGGGGCTACAAGGAAACTGATCAGGAGGCGGAGACTTCATTCATATGTATTTACACACAGTTCAGACTTGAAACGCGTTACTTTGTGCAGCTGTTCAATAAATGAGTGACCTTTTGTGTGTACTCGGACTTGTTGATCATCAGGGAAGAAACATCATCCGGAGAGCCTATATATTTATTTATTTTATATTTATTGCTCTAAGACACATTGCTGTATGTGGCTAGTGATCTGTATATACAGGCTCAGGGGGGGGGAAGGCTGCGTCCTCTGGGCAACATCATTTGGTAAGTGCAATACACATATTATCCCCTCCATGGGTTATGGGCTACACTAGGGGTGCGCTGCTATTTTACCTGTATGCATTTAACCACTTCCTGCCCCTAGTAAGAGTATGTCATGGTGGGGTGAGAGGAAAATGGCGCAGCATTTAAAGGGGTACTCCAGTGAAAAACTTTTTTTTTTAAATCAACTGGTGCCAAAAAGTTAAACAGATTTGTAAATGACTCCCATTAAAAAATCTTAATCCTTCCAGTACTTATTAGCTGCTGAATACTACAGAGGAAGTTCTTTTCCGTTTGAAACACAGAGCTCTCGGCTGACATTACGAGCACAGTGCTCTCTGCTGACATCTCTGTCCATTTTAGGAACTGTCCAGAGTAGGAGAAAATCCCCATAGCAAACATATGCCGCTCTGGACAGTTCCTAAAATGGACAGAGATGTCAGCAGAGAGCACTGTGCTCGTGATGTCAGCAGAGAGCTCTGTGTTCCAAAAAGAAAAAATAATTTCCTCTGTAGTATTCAGCAGCTAATAAGTACTGGAAGGATTAAGATTTTTTAATAGAAGTAATTTACAAATTTGTTTAACTTTCTGGCACCAGTTGATTTAAAAAAAAAAAAAAAAAAAAAAAAAAAGTTTTCCACCGGAGTACCCCTTTAAACATTTATCAAAACCTGTCCAGAAGAAAAGTTGCTGAGTTGCCCATAGCAACCAATCAGATCGCTTCTTTCATTTCTCAGAAGCCTTTTCAAAAATGAAAGCAGCAATCTGATTGGTTGCTATGGGCAACTCTAAGCAACTATTTCTCTGGAAAGGTTTTGATAAATCTCCCCCTATATTCCCCTTCTAGATGTCTTACAGCAGTGGTCTCCAAAGTGGGGCCTACAGCTGTTGCAAAACTACAACTACCAGCATGCCCGGACAGCCAACGGCTGTCCGGGCATGCTGGGAGTTGTAGTTCTGCAATACCAGGAGGTCCACAGTTCAGAGATCTAGGCCCTATGGGCAACTCAGCAACTTTTCCTCTGGATGGGATTTGATAAATCTCCCCCTAAATGTTGGTAATCCCTGGTGTCTAGTGGTCCAATCGGTACCCCCGTGATGTAATTGCGGGGTGCTGATGGATTCCTTGGGAACACTGCGTCTTAGTTGGTCCTCGCCATCATCCGCATCCTGTCCCAACTATTAAAAGGGGTTGTCCAGGAAAAAACTTTTTTATATATATATCAACTGGCTCCAGAAAGTTAAACAGATTTGTAAATTACTTCTATTAAAAAATCTTAATCCTTTCAGTACTTACGAGCCTCTGAAGTTAAGGTTGTTCTTTTCTGTCTAAGTGCTCTCTGATGACACGCGTCTCGGGAACCGCCCAGTTTAGAAGAGGTTTGCTATGGGGATTTGATTCTACTCTGGACAGTTCCCGAGATCACTTAGACAGAAAAGAACAACCTTAACTTCAGAAGCTCATAAGTACTGAAAGGATTAAGATTTTTTAATAGAAGTAATTTACAAATCTGTTTAACTTTCTGGAGCCAGTTGCTATGTATGTGTATATATATATATATATAACGTTTTTTCCTGGATAAAATACTACATTTCTTTTCCAGCACAGTCAATGGTGAGAATACAAAAAAACATTTTAAAAACTAAAAAAAATTGCAGAATTTAAGTCACATCACATCCAAAGAAAAATGTAATAAAAAGTGATCGTAGAAACCAGAACTACACAAATATACTACTAAGGTACCACTAAAAACTACAGCTCATGGCGCAAGAAAATAAACCCTAGCCCAGCTCTGTAGGTGGAAAAATAAATAAAAAAGTTATAGGGGTCAGAAAATGGGAATAAAAAGTTTTTTTTTTTTTTTCACATTTTCCAAATTTTATCTTTTTTTTTTAAACCATAAAACGAAACAAAAATTATCCAAGTTTGGTATAATTGGAATTGTACTGACTAGAGATGAGCGAACTTACAGTAAATTCGATTCGTCACAAACTTCTCGGCTCGGCAGTTGATGCCTTTTCCTGCATAAATGAGTTCAGCCTTCAGGTGCTCCGGTGGGCTGGAAAAGGTGCATACAGTCCTAGGAAAGAGTCTCCTAGGACTGTATCCACCTTTTCCAGCCCACCGGAGCACCGGAAAGCTGAACTAATTTATGCAGGATAAGGCATCAACTGCCGAGCCGAGAAGTTCGTGACAAATCGAATTTATTGTAAATTCGCTCATCTCTAGTACTGACCCATAGAATATAGTTTGTAAGTCGGTTTTACTTTTATTGTAAACTTTGAAGAAATGATTGCCCCACAAATTTGCGCAATTCCAATTTTTATTACCTTACATATAGGTTTCTGGTTTTATAAAACATTATATGATAATAAAATTATATGAACATTATATCACCATAAATTCGAAAATAAATTGCTGCCGGGTCCCCCCCCTAGGTCTCCAAACTGTGGACCTCCAGCTGTTGCAAAACTACAACTCCCAGCATGCCCGGACAGCCGTTGGCTGTTCGGGCATGCTGGGAGTTGTAGTTTTGCAACAGCTGGAGGTCCACAGTTTGAAGGCCACTATTTTACAGATATGATGCCCCCTGCGTAAGCTGGAATACCCCTTCTATCATACACGGGACCCCCTGACAGTGGCAAGAAAACATCCGATTTCTGCAGGAGGTGTGAACAGGTCCCTAAACACAGGGAGACGACTTACCTTGGAAATGATATAGAGGAACTTGAAGCCGAGATGCATAAGAACGGGCGGAGAGGATTTGTCTCGTACAATTTGCAGTAAGAGATCCAGCATCCACTCTGTAAGAGATCACATGGAATGTCAGGGCATGTTGGGAGTGGTAGGTATGTAAGGGCGCTTAGAGATCAATACTATAAGGCAATGACTGACACCTTGTGTCCCCGTCTCCTATTAGGGCCCGGCCTGATCCGCCAAAAGTGCAGATATAAAGGCCGGACATCCGGACGGATCTATAAAAAAATTCTCCGACCCTAGTGAGATGGCCGGCACAGCGACGGTGAGTGCCAGAGGTGAAGAGATAAGTGCCCGTGCGTCCACTCAGTGAGCCTGTACTCCAAGTAGGCACCTCAGGGTCACCACTACAGGATCACTTGATTTTAGCCAAAAAGTATTGGGAACAATGGGATGACTTACCGAGATGTGGATCCAAGAGGTGAGGCTGCTCCTGATAGGTGTCCATGATCACTGCAAAATACAACAAGGGCTGTCAATATATACACAATATATATATCCAAGGACTATGGGTGATATATGGGTTGGATTAATGGAGGTGATAGATATGAGATAGATATGAGATAGATAGATAGATAGATAGATAGATAGATATGAGCTAGATAGATAGATATGAGATGAGATAGATAGATATGAGATAGATAGATATGAGATAGATAGATAGATATGAGATAGATAGATAGATAGATAGATAGATATGAGATAGATAGATATGAGATAGATAGATAGATATGAGATAGATATGATATAGATATGAGATAGATAGATAGATATGAGATAGATAGATATGAGATAGATAGATATGAGATAGATAGATATGAGATAGATAGATAGATATGAGATATATATGAGATAGATAGATATGAGATAGATAGATATGAGATAAATGGATATGAGATAGATAGATAGATAGATAGATATGAGATAGATATGAGATATATATGAGATAGATATGAGATAGATAGATATGAGATAGATAGATATGAGATAAATGGATATGAGATAGATAGATAGATAGATATGAGATAGAAATGAGATAGATGGATAGATATGAGATAGATAGATATATAGATAGATATGAGATAAATAGATAGATATAAGATAGATATGAGAAAGATAGATATGAGATAGATATGAGATAGATATAAGATAGATAGATAGATATGAGATAGATAGATATGAGATAGATAGATATGAGATAGATAGATATGAGATAGATAGATAGATATGAGATAGATAGATATGAGATAGATAGATATGAGATAGATAGATAGATATGAGATAGATAGATATGAGATAGATAGATAGATATGAGATAGATAGATAGATATGAGATAGATAGATAGATATGAGATAGATAGATAGATATGAGATAGATAGATAGATATGAGATAGATAGATATGAGATAGATATATATGAGATAGATATATATGAGATAGATATATATGAGATAGATATATATGAGATAGATATATATGAGATAGATATGAGATAGATATGAGAAAGATAGATAGATATGAGATAGATATAAGATAGATAGATAGATATAAGATAGATAGATAGATATGAGATAGATAGATAGATATGAGATAGATAGATAGATATGAGATAGATATAAGATAGATAGATAGATATAAGATAGATAGATAGATATGAGATAGATAGATAGATATGAGATAGATAGATATGAGATAGATAGATGATAGATATGAGATAGATATGAGATAGATAGATATGAGATAGATAGATATGAGATAGATATGAGAAAGATAGATATGAGATAGATATGAGATAGATATGAGATATATAGATATGACATAGATAGATATGAGATAGATATGAGATATATAGATATGACATAGATAGATATGAGATAGATATGAGATAGATAGATAGATATGAGATAGATAGATAGATAGATATGAGATAGATAGATGTGAGATAGATGAGATAGATAGATACAGACCTCCCTGATGACATCACCACTCACCTATAATCCTGTATACAGACCTCCCTGATGACATCACCACTCACCTATAATCCTGTATACAGATCTCCCTGATGACATCACTCACCTATAATCCTGTATACAGACCTCCCTGATGACATCACCACTCACCTATAATCCTGTATACAGATCTCCCTGATGACATCACCACTCACCTATAATCCTGTATACAGACCTCCCTGATGACATCACTCACCTATAATCATGTATACAGACCTCCCTGATGACATCACCACTCACCTATATTCCTGTATACAGATGTCCCTGATGACATCACTCACCTATAATTCTGTATACAGATCTCCCTGCTGACATCATCACTCACCTATAATCCTGTATACAGACCTCCCTGATGACATAATCACTCACCTATAATCCTGTATACAGACCTCCCTGATGACATCATCACTCACCTATAATCCTGTATACAGATCTCCCTGATGACATCATCACTCACCTATAATCCTGTATACAGACCTCCCTGATGACATCACTCACCTATAATCCTGTATACAGACCTCCCTGATGACATCACTCACCTATAAACCTCTGGGTACAGACCTCCCTGCTGACATCATCACTCACCTATAATCCTCTGGATACAGACCTCCCTGATGACATCATCACTCACCTATAATCCTGTATACAGACCTCCCTGATGACATCATCACTCACCTATAAACCTCTGGGTACAGACCTCCCTGATGACATCACCACTCACCTATAATCCTGTATACAGTCCTCCCTGATGACATCACTCACCTATAATCCTGTATACAGACCTCCCTGATGACATCACTCACCTATAATCCTCTGGATACAGACCTCCCTGATGACATCACCACTCACCTATAATCCTGTATACAGTCCTCCCTGATGACATCACTCACCTATAATCCTGTATACAGACCTCCCTGATGACATCATCACTCACCTATAATCCTCTGGATACAGACCTCCCTGATGACATCACTCACCTATAATCCTCTGGATACAGACCTCCCTGCTGACATCACTCACCTATAATCCTGTATACAGACCTCCCTGATGACATCACTCACCTATAAACCTCTGGGTACAGACCTCCCTGATGACATCACTCACCTATAATCCTGTATACAGACCTCCCTGATGACATCACTCACCTATAATCCTGTATACAGACCTCCCTGATGACATCACCACTCACCTATAATCCTGTATACAGACCTCCCTGATGACATCACCACTCACCTATAATCCTGTATACAGTCCTCCCTGATGACATCACTCACCTATAATCCTGTATACAGACCTCCCTGATGACATCATCACTCACCTATAATCCTCTGGATACAGACCTCCCTGATGACATCACTCACCTATAATCCTCTGGATACAGACCTCCCTGCTGACATCACTCACCTATAATCCTCTGGATACAGACCTCCCTGATGACATCACTCACCTATAATCCTCTGGATACAGACCTCCCTGCTGACATCACTCACCTATAATCCTGTATACAGACCTCCCTGATGACATCACTCACCTATAAACCTCTGGGTACAGACCTCCCTGATGACATCACCACTCACCTATAATCCTGTATACAGACCTCCCTGATGACATCACTCACCTATAATCCTGTATACAGACCTCCCTGATGACATCATCACTCACCTATAATCCTGTATACAGACCTCCCTGATGACATCACTCACCTATAATCCTGTATACAGACCTCCCTGATGACATCATCACTCACCTATAATCCTGTATACAGACCTCCCTGATGACATCATCACTCACCTATAATCCTGTATACAGTCCTCCCTGATGACATCACTCACCTATAATCCTGTATACAGACCTCCCTGATGACATCATCACTCACCTATAATCCTGTATACAGATCTCCCTGATGACATCACTCACCTATAATCCTGTATACAGACCTCCCTGATGACATCATCACTCACCTATAATCCTCTGGATACAGACCTCCCTGATGACATCACTCACCTATAATCCTCTGGATACAGACCTCCCTGATGACATCATCACTCACCTATAATCCTGTATACAGTCCTCCCTGATGACATCACTCACCTATAATCCTGTATACAGACCTCCCTGATGACATCATCACTCACCTATAATCCTGTATACAGACCTCCCTGATGACATCATCACTCACCTATAATCCTGTATACAGACCTCCCTGATGACATCACTCACCTATAATCCTGTATACAGACCTCCCTGATGACATCATCACTCACCTATAATACTGTATACAGACCTCCCTGATGACATCACTCACCTATAATCCTGTATACAGACCTCCCTGATGACATCATCACTCACCTATAATCCTGTATACAGACCTCCCTGATGACATCACCACTCACCTATAATCCTGTATACAGTCCTCCCTGATGACATCACTCACCTATAATCCTGTATACAGACCTCCCTGATGACATCATCACTCACCTATAATCCTCTGGATACAGACCTCCCTGATGACATCACTCACCTATAATCCTGTATACAGACCTCCCTGATGACATCATCACTCACCTATAATCCTCTGGATACAGACCTCCCTGATGACATCACTCACCTATAATCCTGTATACAGACCTCCCTGATGACATCACTCACCTATAATCCTCTGGATACAGACCTCCCTGCTGACATCATCACTCACCTATAATCCTGTATACAGACCTCCCTGATGACATCACTCACCTATAATCCTGTATACAGACCTCCCTGATGACATCACTCACCTATAATCCTGTATACAGACCTCCCTGATGACATCACTCACCTATAATCCTCTGGATACAGACCTCCCTGCTGACCATCTCCTCACACACATCCCGCAGGCTGAGGATCAGTTCTCGGGTCTCTTTACTCTCGGTGAACAGTTCCAGGACGTTCCCGCTGGACACATTCTCCTGCCCTCCATCCTCCTCTCGCTCGGAGCCATCAGCAGCCATGATGACTGGAGACAGACAGGGGGAGATCACCTGTGAAGAGGAGACAGTCAGGGAGATGGAGAATACAACACACAAGATTATGCAGATTTATATTTATTCTAGAGATGTATCTGTGTCTGGAAAAGCTGGATGGCAAAAGATATGAAGACACAGACCGAAATGGTAATTCTGCCTAGTGACCAAGATCCTGTACAGCTCCAACAGCGGTCAGAGGTGTCATTATATACAGTACTGTAGAGGTGTGGTGTATACAGGAGAACACAGTGTGTGTGTGTATATATATATATATATATATATATATATATATATTAAGGAATACAACATATACAGGAAAGGATACAGCATATACACACAGGAGAGGATACAGTATATACATCCAGGAGAGGATACAGAATATACAGGAGAGGATACAGTATATACAGGAGAGGATACAGTATATACAGGAGAGGATACAGTATATACAGGAGAGGACACAGTATATACAGGAGAGGACACAGTATATACAGGAGAGGACACAGTATATACAGGAGAGGACACAGTATATACAGGAGAGGATACAGTATATACAGGAGAGGATACAGTATATACAGGAGAGGATACAGTATATACAGGAGAGGATAGAGTATATACAGGAGAGGATACAGTATATACAGGAGAGGATACAGTATATACAGGAGAGGATACAGTATATACAGGAGAGGATAGAGTATATACAGGAGAGGATACAGTATATACAGGAGAGGATACAGTATATACAGTATATACAGGAGAGGATACAGTATATACAGGAGAGGACACAGTATATACAGGAGAGGATACAGTATATACAGGAGAGGATACAGTATATACAGGAGAGGATAGAGTATATACAGGAGAGGATACAGTATATACAGGAGAGGACACAGTATATACAGGAGAGGACACAGTATATACAGGAGAGGACACAGTATATACAGGAGAGGACACAGTATATACAGGAGAGGATACAGTATATACAGGAGAGGATACAGTATATACAGGAGAGGATACAGTATATACAGGAGAGGATAGAGTATATACAGGAGAGGATACAGTATATACAGGAGAGGATAGAGTATATACAGGAGAGGATACAGTATATACAGGAGAGGACACAGTATATACAGGAGAGGACACAGTATATACAGGAGAGGACACAGTATATACAGAAGAGGATACAGTATATACAGTATATACAGGAGAGGATACAGTATATACAGGAGAGGATACAGTATATACAGGAGAGGACACAGTATATACAGGAGAGGACACAGTATATACAGGAGAGGATACAGTATATACAGGAGAGGATAGAGTATATACAGGAGAGGATACAGTATATACAGGAGAGGACACAGTATATACAGGAGAGGACACAGTATATACAGGAGAGGACACAGTATATACAGGAGAGGATACAGTATATACAGGAGAGGATACAGTATATACAGGAGAGGATACAGTATATACAGGAGAGGATACAGTATATACAGGAGAGGATACAGTATATACAGGAGAGGATAGAGTATATACAGGAGAGGATACAGTATATACAGGAGAGGATACAGTATATACAGGAGAGGATACAGTATATACAGGAGAGGATACAGTATATACAGGAGAGGATACAGTATATACAGGAGAGGACACAGTATATACAGGAGAGGACACAGTATATACAGGAGAGGACACAGTATATACAGGAGAGGATACAGTATATACAGGAGAGGATACAGTATATACAGGAGAGGACACAGTATATACAGGAGAGGACACAGTATATACAGGAGAGGACACAGTATATACAGGAGAGGTTACAGTATATACATCCAGGAGAGGATACAAAATATACAGGAGAGGATACAGTATATACAGGAGAGGATACAGCATATACACCCAGGAGAGGATACAGTATATACAGGAGAGGATACAGTATATACAGGAGAGGATACAGTATATACAGGAGAGGACACAGTATATACAGGAGAGGATACAGTATATACAGGAGAGGATGCAGTATATACAGGAGAGGATACAGTATATACAGGAGAGGATACAGTATATACAGGAGAGGATACAGTATATACAGGAGAGGATACAGTATATACAGGAGAGGATACAGTATATACAGGAGAGGATACAGCATATACACCCAGGAGAGGATACAGTATATACAGGAGAGGTTACAGTATATACATCCAGGAGAGGATACAGAATATACAGGAGAGGATGCAGTATATACAGGAGAGGACACAGAATATACAGGAGAGGATACAGTATATACAGGAGAGGATACAGTATATACAGGAGAGGATACAGTATATACAGGAGAGGATATAGTATATACAGGAGAGGACACAGTATATACAGGAGAGGACACAGTATATACAGGAGAGGACACAGTATATACAGGAGAGGACACAGTATATACAGGAGAGGACACAGTATATACAGGAGAGGATACAGCATATACAGGAGAGGATACAGTATATACAGGAGAGGATACAGTATATACAGGAGAGGACGCAGTATTTACAGGAGAGGACGCAGTATATACATCCAGGAGAGGACGCAGTATATACAGGAGAGGACGCAGTATATACAGGAGAGGATACACTATATACACCCAGGAGAGGATACAGTATATACAGGAGAGGATACAGCATATACAGGAGAGGATACAGCATATACAGGAGAGGACGCAGTATATACAGGAGAGGATACAGTATATACACCCAGGAGAGGATACAGTATATACACCCAGGAGAGGATACAGTATATACAGGAGAGGATACAGCATATACAGGAGAGGATACAGCATATACAGGAGAGGATACAGCATATACAGGAGAGGACGCAGTATATACAGGAGAGGATACAGTATATACACCCAGGAGAGGAGATAGTATATACCGGAGAGGATACAGTATATACAGGAGAGGATACAGTATATACAGGAGAGGATACAGTATATACAGGAGAGGATACAGTATATACAGGAGAGGATACAGTATATACAGGAGAGGATACAGTATATACATCCAGGAGAGGATAAAGTATATACAGGAGAGGACACAGTATATACAGGAGAGGATACAGTATACACAGGAGAGGATACAGTATACACAGGAGAGGACACAGTATATACAGGAGAGGACACAGTATATACAGGAGAGGACACAGTATATACAGGAGAGGACACAGTATATACAGGAGAGGACGCAGTATATACAGGAGAGGATAGAGTATATACAGGAGAGGACACAGTATATACAGGAGAGGACACAGTATATACAGGAGAGGACACAGTATATACAGGAGAGGACACAGTATATACAGGAGAGGATACAGTATATACAGGAGAGGATACAGTATATACAGGAGAGGATACAGTATATACAGGAGAGGACACAGTATATACAGGAGAGGATACAGTATATACAGGAGAGGATACAATACATCCAGGAGAGGATACAGTATATACAGGAGAGGATACAGTATATACAGGAGAGGACGCAGTATATATATCCAGGAGAGGATACAGTATATACAGGAGAGGATACAGTATATACAGGAGAGGATACAGTATATACAGGAGAGGACGCAGTATATACAGGAGAGGACGCAGTATATACAGGAGAGGACGCAGTATATACAGGAGAGGACGCAGTATATACAGGAGAGGACGCAGTATATACAGGAGAGGACGCAGTATATACAGGAGAGGACGCAGTATACACAGGAGAGGACGCAGTATACACAGGAGAGGATGCAGTATATACAGGAGAGGACACAGTATATACAGGAGAGGATACAGTATATACAGGAGAGGATACAGTACATCCAGGAGAGGATACAGTACATCCAGGAGAGGATACAGTATATACAGGAGAGGATACAGTATATACAGGAGAGGATACAGTATATACAGGAGAGGATACAGTATATCCAGGAGAGGACGCAGTATATACAGGAGAGGACGCAGTATATACATCCAGGAGAGGACACAGTATATACAGGAGAGGACGCAGTATATACAGGAAAGGATACAGTATATCCAGGAGAGGACACAGTATATACAGGAGAGGATACAGTATATACAGGAGAGGATGCAGTATATACAGGAGAGTATACAGCATATACAGGAGAGGATACAGTATATACAGGAGAGGATACAGTATATCCAGGAGAGGACACAGTATATACAGGAGAGGATACAGTATATACAGGAGAGGATACAGTATATACAGGAGAGGATACAGTATTTACAGGAGAGGACACAGTATATACAGGAGAGGACACAGTATATACAGGAGAGGACACAGTATATACAGGAGAGGACACAGTATATACAGGAGAGGATACAGTATATACAGGAGAGGATACAGTATATACAGGAGAGGATACAGTATATACAGGAGAGGACGCAGTATACACAGGAGAGGACGCAGTATATACAGGAGAGGATACAGTATATACAGGAGAGGATACAGTATATACAGAAGAGGACACAGTATATACAGGAGAGGACGCAGTATATACAGGAGAGGACACAGTATATACAGGAGAGGATATAGTATATACAGGAGAGGATACAGTATATCCAGGAGAGGATACAGTATATACAGGAGAGGATACAGTATATCCAGGAGAGGACACAGTATATCCAGGAGAGGATACAGTATATCCAGGAGAGGATACAGTATATCCAGGAGAGGATACAGTATATCCAGGAGAGGACACAGTATATACAGGAGAGGATACAGTATATACAGGAGAGGATACAGTATATACATCCAGGAGAGGATACAGTATATACAGGAGAGGATACAGTATATACAGGAGAGGACGCAGTATATACATCCAGGAGAGGACACAGTATATACAGGAGAGGACGCAGTATATACAGGAGAGGATACAGTATATACAGGAGAGGACACAGTATATACAGGAGAGGACACAGTATATACAGGAGAGGACACAGTATATACAGGAGAGGACACAGTATATACAGGAGAGGACACAGTATATACAGGAGAGGATACAGTATATACAGGAGAGGATACAGTACATCCAGGAGAGGATACAGTATATACAGGAGAGGATACAGTATATACAGGAGAGGATACAGTATATACAGGAGAGGATACAGTATATCCAGGAGAGGACGCAGTATATACAGGAGAGGACGCAGTATATACATCCAGGAGAGGACACAGTATATACAGGAGAGGACGCAGTATATACAGGAAAGGATACAGTATATCCAGGAGAGGACACAGTATATACAGGAGAGGATACAGTATACACAGGAGAGGACGCAGTATACACAGGAGAGGATGCAGTATATACAGGAGAGGATACAGTATATACAGGAGAGGATACAGTATATACAGGAGAGGACACAGTATATACAGGAGAGGACACAGTATATACAGGAGAGGATACAGTATATACAGGAGAGGACGCAGTATATACAGGAGAGGATGCAGTATATACAGGAGAGGATACAGTATATACAGGAGAGGATACAGTATATACAGGAGAGGATACAGTATATACAGGAGAGGATACAGTATATACAGGAGAGGACGCAGTATATACAGGAGAGGATAAAGTATATCCAGGAGAGGATACAGTATATACAGGAGAGGATACAGTATATCCAGGAGAGGATACAGTATATCCAGGAGAGGATACAGTATATCCAGGAGAGGACGCAGTATATACAGGAGAGGACGCAGTATATACAGGAGAGGATAAAGTATATCCAGGAGAGGATACAGTACATCCAGGAGAGGATACAGTATATACAGGAGAGGACACAGTATATACAGGAGAGGATGCAGTATACACAGGAGAGGATACAGTATATACAGGAGAGGATACAGTATATACAGGAGAGGATACAGTATATACAGGAGAGGATACAGTATATACAGGAGAGGATACAGTATATACAGGAGAGGATAGAGTATATACAGGAGAGGATACAGTATATACAGGAGAGGATAGAGTATATACAGGAGAGGATACAGTATATACAGGAGAGGATACAGTATATACAGTATATACAGGAGAGGATACAGTATATACAGGAGAGGACACAGTATATACAGGAGAGGATACAGTATATACAGGAGAGGATACAGTATATACAGGAGAGGATAGAGTATATACAGGAGAGGATACAGTATATACAGGAGAGGACACAGTATATACAGGAGAGGACACAGTATATACAGGAGAGGACACAGTATATACAGGAGAGGACACAGTATATACAGGAGAGGATACAGTATATACAGGAGAGGATACAGTATATACAGGAGAGGATACAGTATATACAGGAGAGGATACAGTATATACAGGAGAGGATACAGTATATACAGGAGAGGATACAGTATACACAGGAGAGGACACAGTATATACAGGAGAGGACACAGTATATACAGGAGAGGATACAGTATATACAGGAGAGGATACAGTATATACAGGAGAGGATAGAGTATATACAGGAGAGGATACAGTATATACAGGAGAGGATACAGTATATACAGGAGAGGATACAGTATATACAGGAGAGGATACAGTATATACAGGAGAGGATACAGTATATTCAGGAGAGGATACAGTATATACAGGAGAGGATACAGTATATACAGGAGAGGATACAGTATATACAGGAGAGGATACAGTATATACAGGAGAGGATAGAGTATATACAGGAGAGGATACAGTATATACAGGAGAGGACACAGTATATACAGGAGAGGACACAGTATATACAGGAGAGGACACAGTATATACAGGAGAGGATACAGTATATACAGTATATACAGGAGAGGATACAGTATATACAGGAGAGGACACAGTATATACAGGAGAGGACACAGTATATACAGGAGAGGACACAGTATATACAGGAGAGGTTACAGTATATACATCCAGGAGAGGATACAAAATATACAGGAGAGGATACAGTATATACAGGAGAGGATACAGCATATACACCCAGGAGAGGATACAGTATATACAGGAGAGGATACAGTATATACAGGAGAGGATACAGTATATACAGGAGAGGACACAGTATATACAGGAGAGGATACAGTATATACAGGAGAGGATGCAGTATATACAGGAGAGGATACAGTATATACAGGAGAGGATACAGTATATACAGGAGAGGATACAGTATATACAGGAGAGGATACAGTATATACAGGAGAGGATACAGCATATACACCCAGGAGAGGATACAGTATATACAGGAGAGGTTACAGTATATACATCCAGGAGAGGATACAGAATATACAGGAGAGGATGCAGTATATACAGGAGAGGACACAGAATATACAGGAGAGGATACAGTATATACAGGAGAGGATACAGCATATACAGGAGAGGATACAGTATATACAGGAGAGGATACAGTATATACAGGAGAGGACGCAGTATTTACAGGAGAGGACGCAGTATATACAGGAGAGGACGCAGTATATACAGGAGAGGATACACTATATACACCCAGGAGAGGATACAGTATATACAGGAGAGGATACAGCATATACAGGAGAGGATACAGCATATACAGGAGAGGACGCAGTATATACAGGAGAGGACGCAGTATACACAGGAGAGGATACAGTATATCCAGGAGAGGACACAGTATATACAGGAGAGGATACAGTATATACAGGAGAGGATACAGTATATACAGGAGAGGATACAGTACATCCAGGAGAGGATACAGTATATACAGGAGAGGATACAGTATATACAGGAGAGGATACAGTATATACAGGAGAGGATACAGTATATCCAGGAGAGGACGCAGTATATACAGGAGAGGACGCAGTATATACATCCAGGAGAGGACACAGTATATACAGGAGAGGACGCAGTATATACAGGAAAGGATACAGTATATCCAGGAGAGGACACAGTATATACAGGAGAGGATACAGTATATACAGGAGAGGATGCAGTATATACAGGAGAGTATACAGCATATACAGGAGAGGATACAGTATATACAGGAGAGGATACAGTATATCCAGGAGAGGACACAGTATATACAGGAGAGGACACAGTATATACAGGAGAGGACACAGTATATACAGGAGAGGATACAGTATATACAGGAGAGGACACAGTATATACAGGAGAGGACACAGTATATACAGGAGAGGACACAGTATATACAGGAGAGGACACAGTATATACAGGAGAGGACACAGTATATACAGGAGAGGACACAGTATATACAGGAGAGGACACAGTATATACAGGAGAGGACACAGTATATACAGGAGAGGACACAGTATATACAGGAGAGGACACAGTATATACAGGAGAGGATACAGTATATACAGGAGAGGATGCAGTATACACAGGAGAGGACGCAGTATATACAGGAGAGGATACAGTATATCCAGGAGAGGACACAGTATATCCAGGAGAGGACACAGTATATCCAGGAGAGGACACAGTATATACAGGAGAGGACACAGTATATACAGGAGAGGATACAGTATATACAGGAGAGGATACAGTATATACATCCAGGAGAGGATACAGTATATACAGGAGAGGATACAGTATATACAGGAGAGGATACAGTATATACAGGAGAGGATACAGTATATACAGGAGAGGACACAGTATATACAGGAGAGGACACAGTATATACAGGAGAGGACACAGTATATACAGGAGAGGACACAGTATATACAGGAGAGGACACAGTATATACAGGAGAGGATACAGTATATACAGGAGAGGATACAGTATATACAGGAGAGGATACAGTACATCCAGGAGAGGATACAGTATATACAGGAGAGGATACAGTATATACAGGAGAGGATACAGTATATCCAGGAGAGGACGCAGTATATACAGGAGAGGACGCAGTATATACATCCAGGAGAGGACACAGTATATACAGGAGAGGACGCAGTATATACAGGAAAGGATACAGTATATCCAGGAGAGGACACAGTATATACAGGAGAGGATACAGTATACACAGGAGAGGACGCAGTATACACAGGAGAGGATGCAGTATATACAGGAGAGGATACAGTATATACAGGAGAGGATACAGTATATACAGGAGAGGACACAGTATATACAGGAGAGGACACAGTATATACAGGAGAGGACGCAGTATATACAGGAGAGGATACAGTATATACAGGAGAGGATACAGTATATACAGGAGAGGATACAGTATATACAGGAGAGGATACAGTATATACAGGAGAGGATACAGTATATACAGGAGAGGATAGAGTATATACAGGAGAGGATACAGTATATACAGGAGAGGATACAGTATATACAGGAGAGGATACAGTATATACAGGAGAGGATACAGTATATTCAGGAGAGGATACAGTATATACAGGAGAGGATACAGTATATACAGGAGAGGATACAGTATATACAGGAGAGGATACAGTATATACAGGAGAGGATACAGTATATACAGGAGAGGATAGAGTATATACAGGAGAGGATAGAGTATATACAGGAGAGGATACAGTATATACAGGAGAGGATACAGTATATACAGGAGAGGACACAGTATATACAGGAGAGGACACAGTATATACAGGAGAGGACACAGTATATACAGGAGAGGATACAGTATATACAGTATATACAGGAGAGGATACAGTATATACAGGAGAGGACACAGTATATACAGGAGAGGACACAGTATATACAGGAGAGGACACAGTATATACAGGAGAGGACACAGTATATACAGGAGAGGATACAAAATATACAGGAGAGGATACAGTATATACAGGAGAGGATACAGCATATACACCCAGAAGAGGATACAGTATATACAGGAGAGGATACAGTATATACAGGAGAGGATACAGTATATACAGGAGAGGACACAGTATATACAGGAGAGGATACAGTATATACAGGAGAGGATGCAGTATATACAGGAGAGGATACAGTATATACAGGAGAGGATACAGTATATACAGGAGAGGATACAGTATATACAGGAGAGGATACAGTATATACAGGAGAGGATACAGCATATACACCCAGGAGAGGATACAGTATATACAGGAGAGGTTACAGTATATACATCCAGGAGAGGATACAGAATATACAGGAGAGGATGCAGTATATACAGGAGAGGACACAGAATATACAGGAGAGGATACAGTATATACAGGAGAGGATACAGCATATACAGGAGAGGATACAGTATATACAGGAGAGGATACAGTATATACAGGAGAGGATACAGTATATACAGGAGAGGACGCAGTATATACAGGAGAGGACGCAGTATATACAGGAGAGGACGCAGTATTTACAGGAGAGGACGCAGTATATACAGGAGAGGACGCAGTATATACAGGAGAGGACGCAGTATATACAGGAGAGGACGCAGTATATACAGGAGAGGATACACTATATACACCCAGGAGAGGATACAGTATATACAGGAGAGGATACAGTATATACAGGAGAGGACGCAGTATATACAGGAGAGGACGCAGTATACACAGGAGAGGATACAGTATATCCAGGAGAGGACACAGTATATACAGGAGAGGATACAGTATATACAGGAGAGGATACAGTATATACAGGAGAGGATACAGTATATACAGGAGAGGATACAGTATATACAGGAGAGGATACAGTATATCCAGGAGAGGACGCAGTATATACAGGAGAGGACGCAGTATATACATCCAGGAGAGGACGCAGTATATACAGGAGAGGACGCAGTATATACAGGAAAGGATACAGTATATCCAGGAGAGGACACAGTATATACAGGAGAGGATACAGTATATACAGGAGAGGATGCAGTATATACAGGAGAGTATACAGCATATACAGGAGAGGATACAGTATATACAGGAGAGGATACAGTATATCCAGGAGAGGACACAGTATATACAGGAGAGGATACAGTATATACAGGAGAGGATACAGTATATACAGGAGAGGATACAGTATTTACAGGAGAGGACACAGTATATACAGGAGAGGACACAGTATATACAGGAGAGGACACAGTATATACAGGAGAGGACACAGTATATACAGGAGAGGATACAGTATATACAGGAGAGGATACAGTATATACAGGAGAGGATACAGTATATACAGGAGAGGATGCAGTATATACAGGAGAGGATACAGTATATCCAGGAGAGGACACAGTATATCCAGGAGAGGACACAGTATATCCAGGAGAGGACACAGTATATACAGGAGAGGACACAGTATATACAGGAGAGGATACAGTATATACAGGAGAGGATACAGTATATACATCCAGGAGAGGATACAGTATATACAGGAGAGGATACAGTATATACAGGAGAGGATACAGTATATACAGGAGAGGATACAGTATATACAGGAGAGGACACAGTATATACAGGAGAGGACACAGTATATACAGGAGAGGACACAGTATATACAGGAGAGGACACAGTATATACAGGAGAGGATACAGTATATACAGGAGAGGATACAGTATATACAGGAGAGGATACAGTATATACAGGAGAGGATACAGTATATACAGGAGAGGATACAGTATATCCAGGAGAGGACGCAGTATATACAGGAGAGGACGCAGTATATACATCCAGGAGAGGACACAGTATATACAGGAGAGGACGCAGTATATACAGGAAAGGATACAGTATATCCAGGAGAGGATACAGTATATACAGGAGAGGATACAGTATATCCAGGAGAGGACGCAGTATATACAGGAGAGGACGCAGTATATACAGGAGAGGACGCAGTATATACATCCAGGAGAGGACGCAGTATACACAGGAGAGGATGCAGTATATACAGGAGAGGATACAGTATATACAGGAGAGGATACAGTATATACAGGAGAGGACACAGTATATACAGGAGAGGACACAGTATATACAGGAGAGGACGCAGTATATACAGGAGAGGACGCAGTATATACAGGAGAGGATACAGTATATACAGGAGAGGATACAGTATATACAGGAGAGGACGCAGTATATACAGGAGAGGATAAAGTATATCCAGGAGAGGATACAGTATATACAGGAGAGGATACAGTATATCCAGGAGAGGATACAGTATATCCAGGAGAGGATACAGTATATCCAGGAGAGGACACAGTATATACAGGAGAGGACGCAGTATATACAGGAGAGGATAAAGTATATCCAGGAGAGGATACAGTACATCCAGGAGAGGATACAGTATATACAGGAGAGGATACAGTATATACAGGAGAGGACACAGTATATACAGGAGAGGATACAGTATATACAGGAGAGGACGCAGTATATACAGGAGAGGACGCAGTATATACAGGAGAGGACGCAGTATATACAGGAGAGGACGCAGTATATCCAGGAGAGGACACAGTATATACAGGAGAGGACACAGTATATCCAGGAGAGGATACAGTATATACAGGAGAGGACACAGCATATAGAGGAGAGGACACAGTATATACAGGAGAGGATACAGTATATACAGGAGAGGACACAGTATATACAGGAGAGGACGCAGTATACACAGGAGAGGACACAGTATATACAGGAGAGGATACAGTATATACAGGAGAGGATACAGTATATACAGGAGAGGATACAGTATATACAGGAGAGGATACAGTATATACAGGAGAGGACGCAGTATATACAGGAGAGGATACAGTATATACATCCAGGAGAGGATACAGTATATCCAGGAGAGGATACAGTATACACAGGAGAGGATACAGTATATCCAGGAGAGGATACAGTATATACAGGAGAGGATACAGTATACACAGGAGAGGATACAGTATATTCAGGAGAGGATACAGTATATCCAGGAGAGGATACAGTATATCCAGGAGAGGATACAGTATATCCAGGAGAGGATGCAGTATATACAGGAGAGGATACAGTATATACAGGAGAGGATACAGTATATCCAGGAGAGGATACAGTATATCCAGGAGAGGATACAGTATATACAGGAGAGGATACAGTATATCCAGGAGAGGACGCAGTATATACAGGAGAGGACGCAGTATATACAGGAGAGGACGCAGTATATCCAGGAGAGGACGCAGTATATCCAGGAGAGGATACAGTATATACAGGAGAGGACGCAGTATATACAGGAGAGGATACAGTATATACAGGAGAGGATACAGTACATCCAGGAGAGGATACAGTATATCCAGGAGAGGACACAGTATATCCAGGAGAGGACGCAGTATATACAGGAGAGGATACAGTATATACAGGAGAGGATACAGTATATACAGGAGAGGATACAGTATATACAGGAGAGGACGCAGTATATACAGGAGAGGACACAGTATATACAGGAGAGGACGCAGTATATACAGGAGAGGATACAGTATATACAGGAGAGGATACAGTATATACAGGAGAGGATACAGTATATACAGGAGAGGATACAGTATATACAGGAGAGGATACAGTATATACAGGAGAGGATACAGTATATACAGGAGAGGATACAGTATATACAGGAGAGGACACAGTATATACAGGAGAGGACACAGTATATACAGGAGAGGACACAGTATATACAGGAGAGGACGCAGTATATACAGGAGAGGACACAGTATATACAGGAGAGGACACAGTATATACAGGAGAGGATACAGTATATACAGGAGAGGATACAGTATATACAGGAGAGGGTACAGTATATACAGGAGAGGATACAGTATATACACGAGAGGATACAGTATATACAGGAGAGGATACAGTATATACAGGAGAGGACACAGTATATCCAGGAGAGGATACAGTATATACAGGAGAGGATATAGTATATACAGGACAGGACACAGTATATACAGGAGAGGATACAGTATATACAGGAGAGGATACAGTATATACAGGAGAGGATACAGTATATACAGGAGAGGACACAGTATATACAGGAGAGGACGCAGTATATACAGGAGAGGACGCAGTATATACGGGAGAGGACTCAGTATATACAGGAGAGGATACAGTATATACAGGAGAGGACGCAGTATATACAGGAGAGGACGCAGTATATCCAGGAGAGGACGCAGTATATACAGGAGAGGATACAGTATATACAGGAGAGGACACAGTATATCCAGGAGAGGATACAGTATATCCAGGACAGGATACAGTATATACATGAGAGGACGCAGTATATACAGGAGAGGATACAGTATATCCAGGAGAGGATACAGTATATCCAGGAGAGGACGCAGTATATACAGGAGAGGACGCAGTATATACAGGAGAGGACGCAGTATATACAGGAAAGGACGCAGTATATCCAGGAGAGGACGCAGTATATACAGGAGAGGATACAGTATATCCAGGAGAGGACGCAGTATATACAGGAGAGGATACAGTATATACAGGAGAGGATACAGTATATACAGGAGAGGTTACAGTATATACATCCAGGAGAGGATACAGTATATATATATATTCAGGAGAGGATACAGTATATACATCCAGGAGAGGATACAGTATATATATATATATATCCAGGAGAGGATATAGTATATACATCCAGGAGAGGATACAGTATATATATATCCAGGAGAGGATATAGTATATACATCCAGGAGAGGATACAGTATATATATATATCCAGGAGAGGATATAGTATATACATCCAGGAGAGGATACAGTATATACAGGAGAGGATGCAGTATATACATCCAGGAGAGGATACAGTATATACACACACACACACGAGGATACAGTATATACAGGAGAGGATACAGTATATACATCCAGGAGAGGATACAGTATATACAGGAGAGGATACAGTATATACAGGAGAGGATACAGTATATCCAGGAGAGGATACAGTATATACAGGAGAGGACACAGTATATACAGGAGAGGACGCAGTATATACAGGAGAGGACGCAGTATATACAGGAGAGGACGCAGTATATACAGGAGAGGACGCAGTATATACAGGAGAGGATGCAGTATATACAGGAGAGGACACAGTATATACAGGAGAGGACGCAGTATATACAGGAGAGGACGCAGTATATACAGGAGAGGACACAGTATATACAGGAGAGGACACAGTATATACAGGAGAGGACACAGTATATACAGGAGAGGACACAGTATATACAGGAGAGGACACAGTATATACAGGAGAGGACACAGTATATACAGGAGAGGACACAGTATATACAGGAGAGGACACAGTATATACAGGAGAGGACACAGTATATACAGGAGAGGACACAGTATATACAGGAGAGGACACAGTATATACAGGAGAGGACGCAGTATATACAGGAGAGGAAGCAGTATATACAGGAGAGGAAGCAGTATATACAGGAGAGGACACAGTATATACAGGAGAGGACGCAGTATATACAGGAGAGGACGCAGTATATACAGGAGAGGACACAGTATATACAGGAGAGGACGCAGTATATACAGGAGAGGATGCAGTATATACAGGAGAGGGTACAGTATATACAGGAGAGGATACAGTATATACAGGAGAGGATACAGTATATACAGGAGAGGATACAGTATATACAGGAGAGGATACAGTATATCCAGGAGAGGATACAGTATATCCAGGAGAGGATACAGTATATCCAGGAGAGGATACAGTATATCCAGGAGAGGATACAGTATATCCAGGAGAGGATACAGTATATACAGGAGAGGATACAGTATATACAGGAGAGGATACAGTATATACAGGAGAGGATACAGTATATACAGGAGAGGATACAGTATATACAGGAGAGGACACAGTATATACAGGAGAGGACGCAGTATATACAGGAGAGGGTACAGTATATACAGGAGAGGATACAGTATATACAGGAGAGGACACAGTATATACAGGAGAGGACGCAGTATATCCAGGAGAGGACACAGTATATACAGGAGAGGATAGAGTATATACAGGAGAGGATACAGTATATACAGGAGAGGATACAGTATATACAGGAGAGGATACAGTATATACATCCAGGAGAGGATACAGTATATCCAGGAGAGGATACAGTATATACAGGAGAGGATACAGTATATACAGGAGAGGACGCAGTATATACAGGAGAGGATACAGTATATACATCCAGGAGAGGATACAGTAGAGGACGCAGTATATACAGGAGAGGACACAGTATATACAGGAGAGGACGCAGTATATACAGGAGAGGACGCAGTATATACAGGAGAGGACGCAGTATATACAGGAGAGGACACAGTATATACAGGAGAGGATACAGTATATACAGGAGAGGATACAGTATATACAGGAGAGGACACAGTATATACAGGAGAGGACGCAGTATATACAGGAGAGGATACAGTATATACAGGAGAGGATACAGTATATACAGGAGAGGATACAGTATATACAGGAGAGGATACAGTATATACAGGAGAGGATACAGTATATACAGGAGAGGATACAGTACATACAGGAGAGGACACAGTATATCCAGGAGAGGATACAGTATATCCAGGAGAGGATACAGTATATCCAGGAGAGGATACAGTATATACAGGAGAGGATACAGTATATCCAGGAGAGGATACAGTATATACAGGAGAGGATACAGTATATACAGGAGAGGATACAGTATATACAGGAGAGGACACAGTATATACAGGAGAGGACACAGTATATACAGGAGAGGACACAGTATATACAGGAGAGGACACAGTATATACAGGAGAGGACGCAGTATATACAGGAGAGGACGCAGTATATACAGGAGAGGACACAGTATATACAGGAGAGGATACAGTATATACAGGAGAGGGTACAGTATATACAGGAGGATGCAGTATATACAGGAGAGGATACAGTATATACAGGAGAGGATACAGTATATACAGGAGAGGATACAGTATATACAGGAGAGGACACAGTATATCCAGGAGAGGATACAGTATATACAGGAGAGGATATAGTATATACAGGAGAGGACACAGTATATACAGGAGAGGATACAGTATATACAGGAGAGGACACAGTATATACAGGAGAGGATACAGTATATACAGGAGAGGACACAGTATATACAGGAGAGGACACAGTATATACAGGAGAGGACGCAGTATATACAGGAGAGGATACAGTATATACAGGAGAGGATATAGTATATACAGGAGAGGACGCAGTATATACAGGAGAGGATACAGTATATACAGGAGAGGATACAGTATATACAGGAGAGGACGCAGTATATACAGGAGAGGATACAGTATATACAGGAGAGGACGCAGTATATACAGGAGAGGACACAGTATATCCAGGAGAGGACACAGTATATCCAGGAGAGGACGCAGTATATACAGGAAAGGATACAGTATATACATCCAGGAGAGGATACAGTATATACATCCAGGAGAGGATACAGTATATATATATATATCCAGGAGAGGATATAGTATACACATCCAGGAGAGGATACAGTATATATATATATCCAGGAGAGGATATAGTATACACATCCAGGAGAGGATACAGTATATATATCCAGGAGAGGATATAGTATATACATCCAGGAGAGGATACAGTATATACAGGAGAGGATGCAGTATATACATCCAGGAGAGGATACAGTATATACACACACACACACGAGGATACAGTATATACAGGAGAGGATACAGTATATACATCCAGGAGAGGATACAGTATATACAGGAGAGGATACAGTATATACAGGAGAGGATACAGTATATACAGGAGAGGACGCAGTATATACAGGAGAGGACGCAGTATATACAGGAGAGGACGCAGTATATACAGGAGAGGACACAGTATATACAGGAGAGGATACAGTATATACAGGAGAGGATGCAGTATATACAGGAGAGGACACAGTATATACAGGAGAGGACACAGTATATCCAGGAGAGGACAGAGTATATACAGGAGAGGACACAGTATATACAGGAGAGGATACAGTATATACAGGAGAGGATACAGTATATACAGGAGAGGATACAGTATATACAGGAGAGGATACAGTATATACAGGAGAGGACACAGTATATACAGGAGAGGACACAGTATATACAGGAGAGGATACAGTATATACAGGAGAGGATACAGTATATACAGGAGAGGATGCAGTATATACAGGAGAGGATACAGTATATACAGGAGAGGATACAGTATATACAGGAGAGGACACAGTATATCCAGGAGAGGATACAGTATATACAGGAGAGGATACAGTATATACAGGAGAGGATACAGTATACACAGGAGAGGACACAGTATATACAGGAGAGGATACAGTATATCCAGGAGAGGATACAGTATATCCAGGAGAGGACACAGTATATCCAGGAGAGGACGCAGTATATACAGGAGAGGACACAGTATATACAGGAGAGGACACAGTATATACAGGAGAGGACACAGTATATACAGGAGAGGACGCAGTATATACAGGAGAGGACGCAGTATATACAGGAGAGGACGCAGTATATACAGGAGAGGATACAGTATATACAGGAGAGGATACAGTATATACAGGAGAGGATACAGTATATACAGGAGAGGACGCAGTATATACAGGAGAGGACGCAGTATATACAGGAGAGGACGCAGTATATACAGGAGAGGATACAGTATATACAGGAGAGGATACAGTATATACAGGAGAGGATACAGTATATACAGGAGAGGACACAGTATATACAGGAGAGGACGCAGTATATACACCCAGGAGAGGATACAGTATATACAGGAGAGGACGCAGTATATACAGGAGAGGACGCAGTATATACACCCAGGAGAGGATACAGTATATACAGGAGAGGATACAGTATATACAGGAGAGGATACAGTATATACAGGAGAGGATACAGTATATACAGGAGAGGATACAGTATATACAGGAGATGATACAGTATATACAGGAGAGGATACAGTATATACAGGAGAGGATACAGTATATACAGGAGAGGACACAGTATATACAGGAGAGGACGCAGTATATACAGGAGAGGACGCAGTATATACAGGAGAGGACGCAGTATATACAGGAGAGGATACAGTATATACAGGAGAGGATACAGTATATACAGGAGAGGATACAGTATATACAGGAGAGGACACAGTATATACAGGAGAGGACGCAGTATATACACCCAGGAGAGGATACAGTATATACAGGAGAGGACGCAGTATATACAGGAGAGGACGCAGTATATACACCCAGGAGAGGATACAGTATATACAGGAGAGGATACAGTATATACAGGAGAGGATACAGTATATACAGGAGAGGATACAGTATATACAGGAGAGGATACAGTATATACAGGAGATGATACAGTATATACAGGAGAGGATACAGTATATACAGGAGAGGATACAGTATATACAGGAGAGGACACAGTATATACAGGAGAGGACGCAGTATATACAGGAGAGGACACAGTATATACAGGAGAGGACACAGTATATACAGGAGAGGACACAGTATATACAGGAGAGGACGCAGTATATCCAGGAGAGGACGCAGTATATCCAGGAGAGGACGCAGTATATCCAGGAGAGGACACAGTATATACAGGAGAGGACACAGTATATACAGGAGAGGACACAGTATATACAGGAGAGGACACAGTATATACAGGAGAGGATACAGTATATACAGGAGAGGATACAGTATATACAGGAGAGGATACAGTATATACAGGAGAGGATACAGTATATACAGGAGAGGATACAGTATATACAGGAGAGGATACAGTATATACAGGAGAGGATACAGTATATACAGGAGAGGATGCAGTATATACAGGAGAGGATACAGTATATACAGGAGAGGATACAGTATATACAGGAGAGGACGCAGTATATCCAGGAGAGGACGCAGTATATCCAGGAGAGGACGCAGTATATACAGGAGAGGACACAGTATATACAGGAGAGGATACAGTATATACAGGAGAGGACGCAGTATATCCAGGAGAGGACGCAGTATATCCAGGAGAGGACGCAGTACATACAGGAGAGGATACAGTATATACAGGAGAGGATACAGTATATACAGTATATACAGGAGAGGATAGAGTATATACAGGAGAGGATACAGTATATACAGGAGAGGATACAGTATATACAGGAGAGGATACAGTATATCCAGGAGAGGACGCAGTATATCCAGGAGAGGACGCAGTATATACAGGAGAGGATACAGTATATACAGGAGAGGATACAGTATATACAGGAGAGGATACAGTATATACAGGAGAGGATACAGTATATACAGGAGAGGATACAGTATATACAGGAGAGGACACAGTATATCCAGGAGAGGATACAGTATATCCAGGAGAGGATACAGTATATACAGGAGAGGATACAGTATATACAGGAGAGGACACAGTATATACAGGAGAGGATACAGTATATACAGTATATACAGGAGAGGACACAGTATATACAGGAGAGGACGCAGTATATACAGGAGAGGACGCAGTATATACAGGAGAGGACGCAGTATATACAGGAGAGGATACAGTATATACAGGAGAGGATACAGTATATACATCCAGGAGAGGATACAGTATATACAGGAGAGGATACAGTATATCCAGGAGAGGATACAGTATATACAGGAGAGGATACAGCATATACAGGAGAGGACGCAGTATATACAGGAGAGGATACAGTATATACAGGAGAGGATGCAGTATATACAGGAGAGTATACAGCATATACAGGAGAGGATACAGTATATACAGGAGAGGACAGTATATACAGGAGAGGATACAGTATATCCAGGAGAGGATACAGTATATACAGGAGAGGACACAGTATATACAGGAGAGGACACAGTATATACAGGAGAGGATACAGTATATACAGGAGAGGATACAGTATATACAGGAGAGGATACAGTATATACAGGAGAGGATACAGTATATACAGGAGAGGACACAGCATATACAGGAGAGGATACAGTATATACAGGAGAGGATACAGCATATACACCCAGGAGAGGATACAGTATATACAGGAGAGGATACAGTATATACAGGAGAGGACACAGTATATACAGGAGAGGATACAGTATATACAGGAGAGGATACAGTATATACAGGAGAGGATACAGTATATACAGGAGAGGATACAGTATATACAGGAGAGGATACAGTATATACAGGAGAGGACGCAGTATATACAGGAGAGGACGCAGTATATACACACACAAGAGGATAGAGTATATACACGAGAGGATACAGTATATACAGGAGAGGATACAGTATATACAGGAGAGGATACAGTATATACAGGAGAGGATACAGTATACACAGGAGAGGACGCAGTATATACAGGAGAGGATGCAGTATATACAGGAGAGGATACAGTATATACAGGAGAGGACACAGTATATACAGGAGAGGACGCAGTATATACAGGAGAGGACGCAGTATATACAGGAGAGGACGCAGTATATACAGGAGAGGACGCAGTATATACAGGAAAGGACGCAGTATATACAGGAGAGGACGCAGTATATCCAGGAGAGGACGCAGTATATACAGGAGAGGATACAGTATATACATCCAGGAGAGGATACAGTATATACAGGAGAGGATACAGTATATACAGGAGAGGATACAGTATATACAGGAGAGGATACAGTATATACAGGAGAGGTTACAGTATATACATCCAGGAGAGGATACAGTATATATATATATATATCCAGGAGAGGATATAGTATATACATCCAGGAGAGGATACAGTATATATATATCCAGGAGAGGATATAGTATACACATCCAGGAGAGGATACAGTATATACATCCAGGAGAGGATACAGTATATACATCCAGGAGAGGATACAGTATATATATATATATCCAGGAGAGGATATAGTATATACATCCAGGAGAGGATACAGTATATATATATCCAGGAGAGGATATAGTATATACATCCAGGAGAGGATACAGTATATATATATATCCAGGAGAGGATATAGTATATACATCCAGGAGAGGATACAGTATATACAGGAGAGGATGCAGTATATACATCCAGGAGAGGATACAGTATATACACACACACACACGAGGATACAGTATATACAGGAGAGGATACAGTATATACATCCAGGAGAGGATACAGTATATACAGGAGAGGATACAGTATATACATCCAGGAGAGGATACAGTATATACAGGAGAGGATACAGTATATACAGGAGAGGATACAGTATATACAGGAGAGGACGCAGTATATACAGGAGAGGATACAGTATATACAGGAGAGGATACAGTATATACAGGAGAGGATACAGTATATACAGGAGAGGATACAGTATATACAGGAGAGGATACAGTATATACATCCAGGAGAGGATACAGTATATACAGGAGAGGACACAGTATACACAGGAGAGGATACAGTATATACAGGAGAGGACGCAGTATATACAGGAGAGGACGCAGTATATACAGGAGAGGATACAGTATATACAGGAGAGGACACAGTATATACAGGAGAGGATACAGTATATACAGGAGAGGACGCAGTATACACAGGAGAGGACACAGTATACACAGGAGAGGACACAGTATACACAGGAGAGGACACAGTATATACAGGAGAGGATACAGTATATACAGGAGAGGATACAGTATACACAGGAGAGGACAGAGTATATACAGGAGAGGATACAGTATATACAGGAGAGGATACAGTATATACAGGAGAGAACACAGTATATACAGGAGAGGATACAGTATATACAGGAGAGGACACAGTATATACAGGAGAGGACGCAGTATATACAGGAGAGGACGCAGTATATACAGGAGAGGATGCAGTATATACAGGAGAGGATACAGTATATACAGGAGAGGATACAGTATATACAGGAGAGGACGCAGTATATACAGGAGAGGATGCAGTATATACAGGAGAGGATACAGTATATACAGGAGAGGATACAGTATATACAGGAGAGGATACAGTATATACAGGAGAGGATGCAGTATATACAGGAGAGGACAGTATATACAGGAGAGGATACAGTATATACAGGAGAGGACAGTATATACAGGAGAGGATACAGTATATACAGGAGAGGATACAGTATATACAGGAGAGGATACAGTATATACAGGAGAGGATACAGTATATACAGGAGAGGACACAGTATATACAGGAGAGGATACAGTATATACAGGAGAGGATACAGTATATACAGGAGAGGATACAGTATATACATCCAGGAGAGGATACAGTAGAGGATGCAGTATATACAGGAGAGGATACAGTATATACAGGAGAGGATACAGTATATACAGGAGAGGATGCAGTATATATATCCAGTAGAGGATACAGTATATATATCCAGGAGAGGATACAGTATATCCAGGAGAGGATACAGTATATACAGGAGAGGATACAGTATATACATCCAGGAGAGGATACAGTAGAGGATGCAGTATATACAGGAGAGGATACAGTATATACAGGAGAGGATACAGTATATACAGGAGAGGATACAGTATATACAGGAGAGGATGCAGTATATACAGGAGAGGATACAGTATATACAGGAGAGGATACAGTATATACAGGAGAGGATACAGTATATACAGGAGAGGACGCAGTATATACAGGAGAGGACGCAGTATATACAGGAGAGGATACAGTATATACAGGAGAGGATACAGTATATACAGGAGAGGACGCAGTATATACAGGAGAGGATGCAGTATATACAGGAGAGGACACAGTATATACAGGAGAGGATACAGTATATACAGGAGAGGATGCAGTATATACAGGAGAGGACGCAGTATATACAGGAGAGGATACAGTATATACAGGAGAGGATACAGTATATACAGGAGAGGATACAGTATATACAGGAGAGGACACAGTATATACAGGAGAGGATACAGTATATCCAGGAGAGGATACAGTATATCCAGGAGAGGATACAGTATATACAGGAGAGGATACAGTACATCCAGGAGAGGATACAGTATATACAGGAGAGGACACAGTATATACAGGAGAGGACGCAGTATATACAGGAGAGGACGCAGTATATACAGGAGAGGACGCAGTATATACAGGAGAGGATACAGTATATACAGGAGAGGACACAGTATATACAGGAGAGGATACAGTATATACAGGAGAGGACGCAGTATATACAGGAGAGGATACAGTATATACAGGAGAGGATACAGTATATACAGGAGAGGATACAGTATATCCAGGAGAGGACACAGCATTTACAGGAGAGGACACAGCATATAGAGGAGAGGACACAGTATATACAGGAGAGGATACAGTATATACAGGAGAGGATACAGTATATACAGGAGAGGATACAGTATATACAGGAGAGGATACAGTATATACAGGAGAGGATACAGTATATACAGGAGAGGATACAGTATATACAGGAGAGGATACAGTATATACAGGAGAGGATACAGTATATACAGGAGAGGATACAGTATATACAGGAGAGGATACAGTATATACAGGAGAGGACACAGTATATACAGGAGAGGACACAGTATATACAGGAGAGGATGCAGTATATACAGGAGAGGATACAGTATATACAGGAGAGGACAGTATATACAGGAGAGGACAGTATATACAGGAGAGGACAGTATATACAGGAGAGGACAGTATATACAGGAGAGGACACAGTATATACAGGAGAGGATACAGTATATACAGGAGAGGATACAGTATATACAGGAGAGGGCGCAGTATATACAGGAGAGGGCGCAGTATATACAGGAGAGGACGCAGTATATACAGGAGAGGACGCAGTATATACAGGAGAGGATACAGTATATACAGGAGAGGATACAGTATATACAGGAGAGGATACAGTATATACAGGAGAGGATACAGTATATACAGGAGAGGACGCAGTATATACAGGAGAGGACGCAGTATATACAGGAGAGGATACAGTATATACAGGAGAGGATACAGTATATACAGGAGAGGATACAGTATATACAGGAGAGGACGCAGTATATACAGGAGAGGACACAGTATATCCAGGAGAGGACGCAGTATATACAGGAGAGGATACAGTATATACAGGAGAGGATACAGTATATACAGGAGAGGATACAGTATACACAGGAGAGGATACAGTATACACAGGAGAGGATACAGTATATCCAGGAGAGGATACAGTATATACAGGAGAGGACACAGTATATACAGGAGAGGATACAGTATATACAGGAGAGGATACAGTATATACAGGAGAGGATACAGTATATACAGGAGAGGATACAGTATATACAGGAGAGGACACAATATATACAGGAGAGGATACAGTATATCCAGGAGAGGATACAGTATATCCAGGAGAGGACACAGTATATACAGGAGAGGACGCAGTATATACAGGAGAGGACGCAGTATATACAGGAGAGGACGCAGTATATACAGGAAAGGATACAGTACATACAGGAGAGGATGCAGTACATACAGGAGAGGATGCAGTACATACAGGAGAGGATGCAGTATATACAGGAGAGGATACAGTATATACAGGAGAGGATACAGTATATACAGGAGAGGATACAGTATACACAGGAGAGGACGCAGTATATACAGGAGAGGACGCAGTATATACAGGAAAGGATACAGTATATACAGGAGAGGATACAGTATATACAGGAGAGGACACAGTATATACAGGAGAGGACACAGTATATACAGGAGAGGATACAGTATATACAGGAGAGGATACAGTATATACAGGAGAGGATACAGTATATACAGGAGAGGATACAGTATACACAGGAGAGGATACAGTATACACAGGAGAGGACACAGTATATACAGGAGAGGATATAGTATATACAGGAGAGGACGCAGTACATACAGGAGAGGACACAGTATATACAGGAGAGGATACAGTATATACAGGAGAGGATACAGAATATACAGGAGAGGATACAGTATATACAGGAGAGGATACAGTATATACAGGAGAGGATACAGTATACACAGGAGAGGATACAGTATACACAGGAGAGGACACAGTATATACAGGAGAGGATATAGTATATACAGGAGAGGACACAGTATATACAGGAGAGGATACAGTATATACAGGAGAGGACGCAGTATATACAGGAGAGGATACAGTATATACAGGAGAGGATACAGTATATACAGGAGAGGACACAGTATATACAGGAGAGGACGCAGTATATACAGGAGAGGATACAGTATATACAGGAGAGGATACAGTATATACAGGAGAGGACGCAGTATATACAGGAGAGGATACAGTATATACAGGAGAGGACACAGTATATACAGGAGAGGATACAGTATATACAGGAGAGGATACAGTATATACAGGAGAGGACGCAGTATATACAGGAGAGGATACAGTATACACAGGAGAGGACGCAGTATATACACACACAAGAGGATAGAGTATATACACGAGAGGATACAGTATATACAGGAGAGGATACAGTATATACAGGAGAGGACGCAGTATATACAGGAGAGGATACAGTATATACAGGAGAGGACACAGTATATACAGGAGAGGATACAGTATATACAGGAGAGGATACAGTATATACAGGAGAGGACGCAGTATATACAGGAGAGGATACAGTATACACAGGAGAGGACGCAGTATATACACACACAAGAGGATAGAGTATATACACGAGAGGATACAGTATATACATATAAATGAAGGAGAGGTGTGACATATACATATACACATGATATACTCGGTGTCAGGGTATATACACATACTTGGTGCGGTACCGCAGCGTCTTGTTGCCGCCCAGCTCTCACTACACAACGTGCCGGTATCTCAGTATATGACAGAACAACAGACAGTACGGGAGCCGAGGAGGGACAGAAGAGTGCGGAGTGCGGAGTGCGGAGCTGCGCCTGCGCTGTGCGGCCTCAGCTGAGGAGACCCGGCCGGAGCCTCATGTAATGTCCTTTATATTATATATTATCCTTCATACTATATGATATATTATCCCTCCTGTATATCCTATATCCCTCCTGTACCGTCCTGTCTCTTCTCCCTCTTCCTTTCCTCAGGCCGCCATGTCTCAGAGATCTGCAGCGCGGGAATGTCCCGGGTGGCGCAGTTGCCCCTAGTAACCACATGGCTTCTGTCATGTGCATGTGACCGGTTGCTATGGGTGATAGAGGGAGAGATCACAAGATAATTCACTTTATAAGTAACAAACTATGACAGAATGGGGATTACTGACTAATAGGTGACCGTGTAATGAATCCCCCAATGTGATCGGTTCATATCATGTAATAGTGTCCTAGCGAGATCACATGGTATCATATAATAGTGTCCTACAGAGATCACATGGTATCATATAATAGTGTCCTACAGAGATCACATGGTATCATATAATAGTGTCCTACAGAGATCACATGGTATCATATAATAGTGTCCTCCAGAGATCACATGGTATCATATAATAGTGTCCTAGAGAGATCACGTGGTATCATATAATAGTGTCCTACAGAGATCACGTGGTATCATATAATAGTGTCCTACAGAGATCACATGGTATCATATAATAGTGTCCTACAGAGATCACATGGTATCATGTAATAGTGTCCTACAGAGATCACATGGTATCATATAATAGTGTCCTACAGAGATCACATGGTATCATATAATAGTGTCCTCCAGAGATCACATGGTATCATATAATAGTGTCCTCCAGAGATCACATGGTATCATATAATAGTGTCCTACAGAGATCACATGGTATCATATAATAGTGTCCTCCAGAGATCACGTGGTATCATATAATAGTGTCCTACAGAGATCACATGGTATCATATAATAGTGTCCTACAGAGATCACATGGTATCATATAATAGTGTCCTAGAGAGATCACATGGTATCATGTAATAGTGTCCTACAGAGATCACATGGTATCATATAATAGTGTCCTACAGAGATCACATGGTATCATATAATAGTGTCCTACAGAGATCACATGGTATCATATAATAGTGTCCTACAGAGATCACATGGTATCATATAATAGTGTCCTACAGAGATCACATGGTATCATATAATAGTGTCCTACAGAGATCACGTGGTATCATATAATAGTGTCCTACAGAGATCACGTGGTATCATATAATAGTGTCCTACAGAGATCACATGGTATCATATAGTAGTGTCCTACAGAGATCACATGGTATCATATAATAGTGTCCTAGCGAGATCACATGGTATCATATAATAGTGTCCTACAGAGATCACATGGTATCATATAATAGTGTCCTAGAGAGATCACGTGGTATCATATAATAGTGTCCTACAGAGATCACATGGTATCATATAATAGTGTCCTACAGAGATCACATGGTATCATATAGTAGTGTCCTACAGAGATCACATGGTATCATATAATAGTGTCCTACAGAGATCACATGGTATCATATAATAGTGTCCTACAGAGATCACGTGGTATCATATAATAGTGTCCTACAGAGATCACATGGTATCATATAATAGTGTCCTACAGAGATCACATGGTATCATGTAATAGTGTCCTACAGAGATCACATGGTATCATATAATAGTGTCCTACAGAGATCACATGGTATCATATAATAGTGTCCTCCAGAGATCACATGGTATCATATAATAGTGTCCTACAGAGATCACATGGTATCATATAATAGTGTCCTCCAGAGATCACGTGGTATCATATAATAGTGTCCTACAGAGATCACATGGTATCATATAATAGTGTCCTACAGAGATCACATGGTATCATATAATAGTGTCCTAGAGAGATCACATGGTATCATGTAATAGTGTCCTACAGAGATCACATGGTATCATATAATAGTGTCCTACAGAGATCACATGGTATCATATAATAGTGTCCTACAGAGATCACATGGTATCATATAATAGTGTCCTCCAGAGATCACATGGTATCATATAATAGTGTCCTACAGAGATCACATGGTATCATATAGTAGTGTCCTACAGAGATCACATGGTATCATATAATAGTGTCCTACAGAGATCACATGGTATCATATAATAGTGTCCTAGAGAGATCACATGGTATCATGTAATAGTGTCCTACAGAGATCACATGGTATCATATAATAGTGCCCTACAGAGATCACATGGTATCATATAATAGTGTCCTACAGAGATCACGTGGTATCATATAATAGTGTCCTACAGAGATCACGTGGTATCATATAATAGTGTCCTACAGAGATCACGTGGTATCATATAATAGTGTCCTACAGAGATCACATGGTATCATATAATAGTGTCCTACAGAGATCACATGGTATCATATAATAGTGTCCTACAGAGATCACATGGTATCATGTAATAGTGTCCTACAGAGATCACATGGTATCATATAATAGTGTCCTACAGAGATCACATGGTATCATATAATAGTGTCCTACAGAGATCACGTGGTATCATATAATAGTGTCCTACAGAGATCACGTGGTATCATATAATAGTGTCCTACAGAGATCACATGGTATCATATAATAGTGTCCTACAGAGATCACATGGTATCATATAATAGTGTCCTACAGAGATCACGTGGTATCATATAATAGTGTCCTACAGAGATCACATGGTATCATATAATAGTGTCCTACAGAGATCACGTGGTATCATATAATAGTGTCCTACAGAGATCACGTGGTATCATATAATAGTGTCCTACAGAGATCACATGGTATCATATAATAGTGTCCTACAGAGATCACATGGTATCATATAATAGTGTCCTACAGAGATCACGTGGTATCATATAATAGTGTCCTACAGAGATCACGTGGTGTCATATAGTAGTGTCCTACAGAGATCACGTGGTATCATATAATAGTGTCCTACAGAGATCATGTGGTATCATATAATAGTGTCCTACAGAGATCACGTGGTATCATATAATAGTGTCCTACAGAGATCACATGGTATCATATAATAGTGTCCTACAGAGATCACGTGGTGTCATATAATAGTGTCCTAGAGAGATCACATGGTATCATATAGTAGTGTCCTACAGAGATCACGTGGTATCATGTAATAGTGTCCTACAGAGATCACGTGGTATATAATAGTGTCCTAGAGAGATCACATGGTATCATATAATAGTGTCCTACAGAGATCACGTGGTATCATATAATAGTGTCCTACAGAGATCACGTGGTATCATATAATAGTGTCCTACAGAGATCACATGGTATCATATAGTAGTGTCCTAGAGAGATCACATGGTATCATATAATAGTGTCCTACAGAGATCACATGGTATCATATAATAGTGTCCTACAGAGATCACGTGGTATCATATAATAGTGTCCTACAGAGATCACGTGGTATCATATAGTAGTGTCCTACAGAGATCACGTGGTATCATATAATAGTGTCCTACAGAGATCACGTGGTATCATATAATAGTGTCCTACAGAGATCACGTGGTATCATATAATAGTGTCCTAGAGAGATCACATGGTATCATATAATAGTGTCCTAGAGAGATCACATGGTATCATATAATAGTGTCCTACAGAGATCACGTGGTATCATATAATAGTGTCCTAGAGAGATCACATGGTATCATATAATAGTGTCCTACAGAGATCACGTGGTATCATATAATAGTGTCCTACAGAGATCACGTGGTATGATATAATAGTGTCCTAGAGAGATCACGTGGTATCATATAAGTGTCCTAGAGAGATCACATGGTATCATATAATTGTGTCCTACAGAGATCACATGGTATCATATAATAGTGTCCTACAGAGATCACGTGGTATCATATAATAGTGCCACACAGTGTCCTACAGAGATTACGTGGTGTCATAATAGTGCCACACATTGTCCTACAGAGATCACATGGTATCATATATTATAGTACCACACAGTGTCCTACAGAGATCACGTGGTGTCATATAATAGTGCCATACAGTGTCCTACAGAGATCACGTGGTATCATATAATAGTGCCACACTGTGTCCTACAGAGATCATGTGGTATCATATAATAGTGTCCTACAGAGATCACGTGGTATCATATAGTAGTGTCCTACAGAGATCACATGGTATCATATAGTAGTGTCCTACAGAGATCACGTGGTATCATATAGTAGTGTCCTACAGAGATCACATGGTATCATATAATAGTGTCCTACAGAGATCACGTGGTATCATATAATAGTGCCACACAGTGTCCTACAGAGATCACATGGTATCATATAATAGTGTCCTACAGAGATCACGTGGTATCATGTAATAGTGTCCTACAGAGATCACATGGTATCATATAATAGTGTCCTACAGAGATCACGTGGTATCATGTAATAGTGTCCTACAGAGATCACATGGTATCATATAGTAGTGTCCTACAGAGGTCACATGGTATCATATAATAGTGTCCTACAGAGATCACGTGGTATCATATAATAGTGTCCTACAGAGATCACGTGGTATCATATAATAGTGTCCTACAGAGATCACATGGTATCATATAATAGTGTCCTACAGAGATCACATGGTATCATGTAATAGTGTCCTACAGAGATCACATGGTATCATATAATAGTGTCCTACAGAGATCACGTGGTATGATATAAAAGTGTCCTACAGAGATCATGTGGTATCATATAATAGTGTCCTACAGAGATCACGTGGTATCATATAATAGTGTCCTACAGAGATCACATGGTATCATATAATAGTGTCCTACAGAGATCACATGGTATCATGTAATAGTGTCCTACAGAGATCACATGGTATCATATAATAGTGTCCTACAGAGATCACATGGTATCATATAATAGTGTCCTACAGAGATCACGTGGTGTCATATAATAGTGTCCTACAGAGATCAAGTGGTATCATATAATAGTGCCACACAGTGTCCTACAGAGATCACGTGGTGTCATATAATAGTGCCACACAGTGTCCTACAGAGATCACATGGTGTCATATAATAGTGCCACACAGTGTCCTACAGAGATCACGTGGTATCATATAATAGTGTCCTACAGAGATCACGTGGTATCATATAGTAGTGTCCTACAGAGATCACATGGTATCATATAATAGTGTCCTACAGAGATCACATGGTATCATATAGTAGTGTCCTACAGAGATCACAGGGTATCATATAATAGTGCCAATCAGTGTCCTACAGAGATCACGTGGTATAATATAATAGTGTCCTACAGAGATCACGTGGTATCATATAGTAGTGTCCTACAGAGATCACATGGTATCATATAATAGTGTCCTACAGAGATCACGTGGTATCATATAATAGTGCCACACAGTGTCCTACAGAGATCACATGGTATCATATAATAGTGTCCTACAGAGATCACGTGGTATCATGTAATAGTGTCCTACAGAGATCACATGGTATCATATAATAGTGTCCTACAGAGATCACGTGGTATCATATAATAGTGCCACACAGTGTCCTACAGAGATCACATGGTATCATATAATAGTGCCACACAGTGTCCTACAGAGATCATGTGGTATCATATAATAGTGTCCTACAGAGATCATATGGTATCATATAATAGTGTCCTACAGAGATCACATGGTATCATATAGTAGTGTCCTACAGAGATCACATGGTATCATATAATAGTGTCCTACAGAGATCACGTGGTATCATATAATAGTGCCACACAGTGTCCTACAGAGATCACATGGTATCATATAATAGTGTCCTACAGAAATCACGTGGTATCATATAATAGTGCCACACAGTGTCCTACAGAGATCACATGGTATCATATAATAGTGCCACACAGTGTCCTACAGGGATCACATGGTATCATATAATAGTGCCACACAGTGTCCTACAGAGATCACGTGGTATCATATAATAGTGTCCTACAGAGATCACATGGTATCATATAATAGTGCCACACAGTGTCCTACAGAGATCACGTGGTATCATATAATAGTGCCACACAGTGTCCTACAGAGATCACATGGTATCATATAATAGTGTCCTACAGAGATCACATGGTATCATAGAATAGTGCCACACAGTGTCCTACATAGATCACGTGGTATCAAATAATAGTGCCACACAGTGTCCTACAGAGATCACATGGTATCATATAATAGTGTCCTACAGAGATCACATGGTATCATAGAATAGTGCCACACAGTGTCCTACAGAGATCACGTGGTATCATATAATAGTGCCACACAGTGTCCTACAGAGATCACGTGGTATCATATAATAGTGCCACAGTGTCCTACAGATATCACATGGTATCATATAATAGTGCCACACAGTGTTCCACAGAGATCACGTGGTATCATATAGTGCCACACAGTGTCCTACAGAGCTCATGTGGTATCATATATTATAGTGCCTCAAAGTGTCCTACAGAGATCACATGGTATCATATAATAGTGCCACAGTGTCCTACAGAGATCACATGGTATCATATAATAGTGCCACAGTGTCCTACAGAGATCACGTGGTGTCATATAATAGTGCCACACAGTGTCCTACAGAGATCACATGGTATCAAATAATAGTGTCCTACAGAGATCACATGGTATCATAGAATAGTGCCACACAGTGTCCTACAGAGATCACGTGGTATCATATAATAGTGCCACACAGTGTCCTACAGAGATCACGTGGTATCATATAATAGTGCCACAGTGTCCTACAGATATCACATGGTATCATATAATAGTGCCACACAGTGTTCCACAGAGATCACGTGGTATCATATAGTGCCACAGTGTCCTACAGAGCTCACGTGGTATCATATATTATAGTGCCTCAAAGTGTCCTACAGAGATCACATGGTATCATATAATAGTGCCACAGTGTCCTACAGAGATCACGTGGTATCATATAATAGTGCCACACAGTGTCCTACAGAGATCACGTGGTGTCATATAGGGCTACACAGTGTCCTACAGAGATCACGTGGTATCATATAATAGTGCCACACAGTGTCCTACAGAGATCACATGGTGTCATATAATAGTGCCACACAGTGTCCCACAGAGACCACGTGGTATCATGTAGTGCCACACAGTGTCCTACAGAGATCACTTGGTATCATATAATAGTGCCACACAGTGTCCTACAGAGATCACGTGGTATCATATATTATAGTGCCACACAGTGTCCTACAGAGATCACTTGGTATCATAGAATATAGTGCCACACAGTGTCCTACAGAGATCACGTGGTATCATATAATAGTGCCACACAGTGTCCTACAGAGATCACATGGTGTCATATAATAGTGCCACACAGTGTCCTACAGAGATCACGTGGTATCATATAATAGTGCCACACAGTGTCCTACAGAGATCACATGGTGTCATATAATAGTGCCACACAGTGTCCTACAGAGATCACGTGGTATCATAGAATATAGTGCCACAGAGTGTCCTACAGAGATCACGTGGTATCATATTATAGTGCCACACAGTGTCCTACAGAGATCACGTGGTATCATATAGTGCCACATATTGTCACACAGTGTTCACAAGGTTGTACAGTACTTATGTGGTGTCATACAGTGTTCACAAGGTTGTACTGTACTTATGTGGTATCATATAATAGTGTCCTACAGAGATCACGTGGTATCATATAATAGTGCCACACAGTGTCCTACAGAGATCACATGGTATCATATAATAGTGTCCTACAGAGATCACGTGGTATCATGTAATAGTGTCCTACAGAGATCACATGGTATCATATAATAGTGTCCTACAGAAATCACGTGGTATCATATAATAGTGCCACACAGTGTCCTACAGAGATCACATGGTATCATATAATAGTGCCACACAGTGTCCTACAGGGATCACATGGTATCATATAATAGTGCCACACAGTGTCCTACAGAGATCACGTGGTATCATATAATAGTGTCCTACAGAGATCACATGGTATCATATAATAGTGCCACACAGTGTCCTACAGAGATCACGTGGTATCATATAATAGTGCCACACAGTGTCCTACAGAGATCACATGGTATCATATAATAGTGTCCTACAGAGATCACATGGTATCATAGAATAGTGCCACACAGTGTCCTACATAGATCACGTGGTATCATATAATAGTGCCACACAGTGTCCTACAGAGATCACATGGTATCATATAATAGTGTCCTACAGAGATCACATGGTATCATAGAATAGTGCCACACAGTGTCCTACAGAGATCACGTGGTATCATATAATAGTGCCACACAGTGTCCTACAGAGATCACGTGGTATCATATAATAGTGCCACAGGGTCCTACAGATATCACATGGTATCATATAATAGTGCCACACAGTGTTCCACAGAGATCACGTGGTATCATATAGTGCCACACAGTGTCCTACAGAGCTCACGTGGTATCATATATTATAGTGCCTCAAAGTGTCCTACAGAGATCACATGGTATCATATAATAGTGCCACAGTGTCCTACAGAGATCACATGGTATCATATAATAGTGCCACAGTGTCCTACAGAGATCACGTGGTATCATATAATAGTGCCACACAGTGTCCTACAGAGATCACGTGGTGTCATATAATAGTGCCACACAGTGTCCTACAGAGATCACATGGTATCAAATAATAGTGTCCTACAGAGATCACATGGTATCATAGAATAGTGCCACACAGTGTCCTACAGAGATCACGTGGTATCATATAATAGTGCCACACAGTGTCCTACAGAGATCACGTGGTATCATATAATAGTGCCACAGTGTCCTACAGATATCACATGGTATCATATAATAGTGCCACACAGTGTTCCACAGAGATCACGTGGTATCATATAGTGCCACACAGTGTCCTACAGAGCTCACGTGGTATCATATATTATAGTGCCTCAAAGTGTCCTACAGAGATCACATGGTATCATATAATAGTGCCACAGTGTCCTACAGAGATCACGTGGTATCATATAATAGTGCCACACAGTGTCCTACAGAGATCACGTGGTGTCATATAGGGCTACACAGTGTCCTACAGAGATCACGTGGTATCATATAATAGTGCCACACAGTGTCCTACAGAGATCACATGGTGTCATATAATAGTGCCACACAGTGTCCCACAGAGACCACGTGGTATCATGTAGTGCCACACAGTGTCCTACAGAGATCACTTGGTATCATATAATAGTGCCACACAGTGTCCTACAGAGATCACGTGGTATCATATATTATAGTGCCACACAGTGTCCTACAGAGATCACTTGGTATCATAGAATATAGTGCCACACAGTGTCCTACAGAGATCACGTGGTATCATATAATAGTGCCACACAGTGTCCTACAGAGATCACATGGTGTCATATAATAGTGCCACACAGTGTCCTACAGAGATCACGTGGTATCATAGAATATAGTGCCACAGAGTGTCCTACAGAGATCACGTGGTATCATATAATAGTGCCACACAGTGTCCTACAGAGATCACGTGGTATCATATAGTGCCACATATTGTCATACAGTGTTCACAAGGTTGTACAGTACTTATGTGGTGTCATACAGTGTTCACAAGGTTGTACTGTACTTATGTGGTGTCATACAGTGTTCACAAGGTTGTACAGTACTTATGTGGTGTCATAAAGTGTTCACAAGGTTGTACAGTACTTATGTGGTGTCAGACAGTGTTCACAAGGTTGTACTGTACTTATGTGGTGTCATACAGTGTTCACAAGGTTGTACTGTACTTATGTGGTGTCATACAGTGTTCACAAGGTTGTACTGTACTTATGTGGTGTCATACAGTGTTCACAGGGTTGTACAGTACTTATGTAGTGTCAGACAGTGTTCACAAGGTTGTACAGTACTTATGTGGTGTCATACAGTGTTCACAAGGTTGTACAGTACTTATGTGGTGTCAGACAGTGTTCACAAGGTTGTACTGTACTTATGTGGTGTCATACAGTGTTCACAAGGTTGTACAGTACTTATGTGGTGTCATACAGTGTTCACAAGGTTGTACTGTACTTATGTGGTGTCATACAGTGTTCACAAGGTTGTACTGTACTTATGTGGTGTCATAAAGTGTTCACAAGGTTGTACAGTACTTATGTGGTGTCATACAGTGTTCACAAGGTTGTACAGTACTTATGTGGTGTCATACAGTGTTCACAAGGTTGTACAGTACTTATGTGGTGTCATAAAGTGTTCACAAGGTTGTACAGTACTTATGTGGTGTCATACAGTGTTCACAAGGTTGTACAGTACTTATGTGGTGTCATACAGTGTTCACAAGGTTGTACAGTACTTATGTGGTGTCATACAGTGTTCACAAGGTTGTACAGTACTTATGTGGTGTCATACAGTGTTCACAAGGTTGTATGGTACTTATGTGGTGTCATACAGTGTTCACAAGGTTGTACGGTACTTATGTGGTGTCATACAGTGTTCACAAGGTTGTACTGTACTTATGTGGTGTCATACAGTGTTCACAAGGTTGTACAGTACTTATGTGGTGTCATACAGTGTTCACAAGGTTGTACTGTACTTATGTGGTGTCATACAGTGTTCACAAGGTTGTACAGTACTTATGTGGTGTCATACAGTGTTCACAAGGTTGTACTGTACTTATGTGGTGTCATACAGTGTTCACAAGGTTGGACAGTATTTATGTGGTGTCATACAGTGTTCACAAGGTTGTACTGTACTTATGTGGTGTCATACAGTGTTCACAAGGTTGTACTGTACTTATGTGGTGTCATACAGTGTTCACAAGGTTGTACTGTACTTATGTGGTGTCATACAATGTTCACAAGGTTGTACAGTACTTATGTGGTGTCATACAGTGTTCACAAGGTTGTACTGTACTTATGTGGTGTCATACAGTGTTCACAAGGTTGTACTGTACTTATGTGGTGTCATACAGTGTTCACAAGGTTGTACAGTACTTATGTGATGTCATACAGTGTTCACAAGGTTGTACAGTACTTATGTGGTGTCATACAGTGTTCACAAGGTTGTACAGTACTTATGTGGTGTCATACAGTGTTCACAAGGTTGTACAGTACTTATGTGGTGTCATACAGTGTTCACAAGGTTGTACTGTACTTATGTGGTGTCATACAGTGTTCACAAGGTTGTACAGTAATTATTTGGTGTCATACAGTGTTCACAAGGTTGTACAGTACTTATGTGGTGTCATACAGTGTTCACAAGGTTGTATAGTACTTATGTGGTGTCATTCAGTGTTCACAAGGTTGTACTGTACTTATGTGGTGTCATTCAGTGTTCACAAGGTTGTACAGTAATTATTTGGTGTCATACAGTGTTCACAAGGTTGTACGGTACTTATGTGGTGTCATACAGTGTTCACAAGTTTGTACGGTACTTATGTGGTGTCATACAGTGTTCACAAGGTTGTACTGTACTTATGTGGTGTCAGACAGTGTTCACAAGGTTGAACAGTACATATGTGGTGTCATACAGTGTTCACAAGGTTGTACGGTACTTATGTGGTGTCATACAGTGTTCACAAGGTTGTAAAGTGCTTATGTGGTGTCATACAGTGTTCACAAGGTTGTACAGTACTTATGTGGTGTCAGACAGTGTTCACAAGGTTGTACAGTACTTATGTGGTGTCATACAGTGTTCACAAGGTTGTACAGTGCTTATGTGGTGTCATACAGTGTTCACAAGGTTGTACAGTACTTATGTGGTGTCAGACAGTGTTCACAAGGTTGTACAGTACTTATGTGGTGTCATACAATGTTCACAAGGTTGTACAGTACTTATGTGGTGTCATACAGTGTTCACAGGGTTTTACAGTACTTATGTGGTGTCATACAGTGTTCACAGGGTTTTACAGTACTTATGTGGTGTCATACAGTGTTCACAAGGTTGTACTGTACTTATGTGGTGTCATACAGTGTTCACAGGGTTGTACAGTACTTATGTGGTGTCAGACAGTGTTCACAAGGTTGTACAGTACTTATGTGGTGTCATACAGTGTTCACAAGGTTGTACGGTACTTATGTGGTGTCATACAGTGTTCACAAGGTTGTACGGTACTTATGTGATGTCATACAGTGTTCACAAGGTTGTACAGTACTTATGTGGTGTCATACAGTGTTCACAAGGTTGGACAGTAATTATGTGGTGTCATACAGTGTTCACAAGGTTGTACAGTACTTATGTGGTGTCATACAGTGTTCACAAGGTTGTACAGTACTTTTGTGGTGTCATACAGTGTTCACGAGGTTGTACGGTACTTATGTGGTGTCATACAGTGTTCACAAGGTTGTACAGTGCTTATGTGGTGTCATACAGTGTTCACAAGGTTGTACAGTACTTATGTGGTGTCATACAGTGTTCACAAGGTTGTACAGTGCTTATGTGGTGTCAGACAGTGTTCACAAGGTTGTACAGTGCTTATGTGGTGTCATACAGTGTTCACAAGGTTGTACAGTGCTTATGTGGTGTCATACAGTGTTCACAAGGTTGTACAGTGCCTATGTGGTGTCATACAGTGTTCACAAGGTTGTACAGTACTTATATGGTGTCATACAGTGTTCACAAGGTTGTACAGTACTTGTGTGGTGTCATACAGTGTTCACAAGGTTGAACAGTACTTATGTGGTGTCATACAGTGTTCACAAGGTTGGACAGTACTTATGTGGTGTCATACAGTGTTCACAAGGTTGTACAGTACTTATGTGGTGTCATACAGTGTTCACAAGGTTGTACAGTACTTATGTGGTGTCATACAGTGTTCACAAGGTTGTACAGTACTTATGTGGTGTCATACAGTGTTCACAAGGTTGTACAGTACTAATGTGGTGTCATACAGTGTTCACAAGATTGTACAGTGCTTATGTGGTGTCAGACAGTGTTCACAAGGTTGTACAGTGCTTATGTGGTGTCAGACAGTGTTCACAAGGTTGTACTGTACTTATGTGGTGTCAGACAGTGTTCACAAGGTTGTACAGTGCTTATGTGGTGTCATACAGTGTTCACAAGTTTGTACAGTACTTATGTGGTGTCAGACAGTTTTCACAAGGTTGTACAGTACTTATGTGGTGTCAGACAGTGTTCACAAGGTTGTACTGTACTTATGTGGTGTCATACAGTGTTCACAAGGTTGTACTGTACTTATGTGGTGTCATACAGTGTTCACAAGGTTGTACAGTACTTATGTGATCTCATACAGTGTTCACAAGGTTGTACAGTGCTTATGTAGTGTCAGACAGTGTTCACAAGGTTGGACAGTACTTATGTGGTGTCATACAGTGTTCACAAGGTTGGACAGTACTTATGTAGTGTCATACAGTGTTCACAAGGTTGTACAGTACTTATGTGGTGTCATACAGTGTTCACAAGGTTGTACGGTACTTATGTGGTGTCGTACAGTGTTCACGAGGTTGTACGGTACTTATGTGGTGTCATACAGTGTTCACGAGGTTGTACGGTACTTATGTGGTGTCATACAGTGTTCACAAGGTTGTACAGTACTTATGTGGTGTCATACAGTGTTCACAAGGTTGGACAGTATTTATGTGGTGTCATACAGTGTTCACAAGGTTGTACAGTACTTATGTGGTGTCATACAGTGTTCACAAGGTTGTACAGTACTTATGTGGTGTCATACAGTGTTCACGAGGTTGTACGGTACTTATGTGGTGTCATACAGTGTTCACAAGGTTGTACAGTAATTATGTGGTGTCAGACAGTGTTCACAAGGTTGTACGGTACTTATGTGGTGTCAGACAGTGTTCACAAGGTTGTACTGTACTTATGTGGTGTCATACAGTGTTCACGAGGTTGTACGGTACTTATGTGGTGTCATACAGTGTTCACAAGGTTGTACAGTAATTATGTGGTGTCAGACAGTGTTCACAAGGTTGTACGGTACTTATGTGGTGTCATACAGTGTTCACAAGGTTGTACTGTGTAGCCCTAGTATTTGTAGACCATGCATCACCTAATAAACGGGGCGATGTGCGGTTGATGAACAAGGATTTTTGTGACAAGGCAAAGCTATCAGCTGCTGAGCAGGCTCTTGTTCATTGGCTGCACGCTGGCCCTATTACACAGGGTGATATCAGTCATTAGGAAATGCCATTTAATAACAAAAGGACCATTAATTTATGTGTTGCCTTCCAATTACTGAGTTCACAGCACAATCATTGAGTATATGGCGGTGCTTTTTAATTATCTGGGGGGTGTGGTCTGATGTTCAGAGATCAGTTTAATCGGACATCGTTGTTTCAGGTCTGGCTGCTGTTCTGGATGAACCTGTGTATCCCGTGCACCATCAGCGCTTTGAGAACCCAGCGAAGGACCCACGAGACACAAGAGCCATCTGATTTGTTTTCATCCATAATCGTGTAGTCAACCTATGAGGCATTGTGCTGGAGTCCTTGTATGACATCTTCTTGAAATGTGGTTTTGACCACTTATGTGACTTATAAGTACTTGACAGGAACCTACATGACCTTCTCCACTGCCTCAAAGTGAAGTAGTGACGTTGTAGTGATAAAACCATAATGGCGTTTGCTGAACTTAGAGAAGAACTGAACTGCTCCATCTGCCTGAACATCTTCACAGATCCGGTCACCCTGAGCTGCGGACACAACTTCTGCTGGGTCTGTATTGATCGTGTGCTGCATAGCCAGGAGGGGGCCGGAGTTTACAGCTGTCCAGACTGCAGAACCGAGTTTACGGAGCGTCCAGCACTGCATAAAACCATCGCTCTCCGTAACATAGCTAAGAGTTTCCAGTCTAAGCCAGAAGAAGAGGAGAATGGTGGCATCTTCTGCACTTACTGTGACTCCTCCGTACCCGCCGTTAAAACCTGTCTTCAATGTGAAGCTTCTTTATGTGACAAGCACCTAAAAAAACACAACAAGTCAGATGGTCACGTCTTAATGGAACCCACCACTTCTCTGGAGAATAGAAAGTGTTCCACCCATAAGAAGATGCTGGAGTACTACTGCATCGAGGACTCCTCCTGTGTCTGCGTCACCTGCTGCTTGGCTGGAAAACACAAAGGACACCAGGTAGAACCAATAGATGAAGTATCTGAGAATGAGAGAATGAAACTTCAGCATGTCCTGGAGAAGCTGGCCTCAAAGCGAGAGAAGGTCGAGATACGAGTCCAGAGCCTTGAAGAACACAAACTGGAAGTGACAAAACGAGCAGAAGGAGAATCAAAGAGAGTTTCCTCCTTGTTCAGAGACATCCAGAGACGTCTCGTAGAACTAGAGAAGAAAGTTCTAGATGAGATCTCCAGGCAGGTGGCTGAGGTGGTAATATCCGTCTCTGATCTAATCCAACAGCTCGAATAACAGAAAGACGAGTTGTCCAGAGAGATTTCCTGCATTGAGGAGCTGTGTCTACTGATGGATCCATTAATTCTCCTCCAAGAACTGGAATCTGGGAAATATTACTTGAGTGGTGATGCCGAAGGAAGTGACGAAGACCAAAAAGACCCCAAGTCCCCCAAATGTGTGGGGGATCTGGACAGAAATCTAACCACCATGACCTTACATACAGGGTTGGCTGATATCATAGCACACTTTAAGGGAGGCCTTCATATTGTGGAGGTCCCAGACCTACTCCTGGATGTTAATACCGCTGCCAGTTACGTGCACATCTCAAGTGACCTGAAAACTGCTTCATATTCCAGTAATGAAAAGCACCCAGAATCCCCCAGGAGGTTTGAAGACTGTCAAGTTTTGAGCACCAGAACCTTCTCATCAGGCCGCCATTTCTGGGAAGTGGAAGTTAGTAAAGCGGGGAATTGGATGATAGGAGTGTGTTACCCCACTATGGACAGAAAAGGCGACCAGTCGTACATGGGAAGCAACGAGAAGTCCTGGTGTTTATCTAGGTCCAAATCAAAGAAGCATCATTATTCAGTGATGCATCATGGGAAGGGTATCCATTTACCCGGCAAGGCTTCCAGTCAGAGATTAGTGATCTATCTGGATTATGAGGCTGGACAGTTGTCCTTCTATGAGTTGTGTGATCCGGTCAGACACCTGCACACCTTTACCGCTGCCTTTACCGAGCCTCTTCATGCTGCACTCTACATATGGGATGAATGGGTTGCAATTAGGAGCTAGAATACGGGTAACATCTGGAAGGGTTTGTTTGGGGGGTTAGGACTACCCAAACCTCTCTAAACCCCAAACACAAGGGACCTTGTTTTTTTGTTTTTGTTGGAAAGAGAGGGAACATCTACAGAACTAGGATGAGATTCCTATCACTGCACAACCCACCACTGAAATCAGAAAAGTATCTTGAGTTTCGCGTCACAGGTTTCCAGTTCCGGAGCAAATAAACAATGATGCGTCTCCCATGTGGGCCTTGATGGTTTAACTCAAGCAATACTGTTCTGTTAAAGGGGTATTCCCGTGGAAAACTTTTTAATTGTTTTTTAAATCAACTGGTGCCAGAAAGTTAAACCGATTTGTAAATGACTTCTATAAAAAAAATCGTAATCCTACCAGTACTTATTAGGGGCTGTATACTACAGAGGAAATGCTTTTCTTTTTGGATTTCTTTTTGGATTAAACCCTGCCCAGAATGCCGGCATAAAAAAACTAAAATCTGGACTTCCTGCCGATCTGGTATCACTGCCCTATCCTTCAGTTTGGTCCTCTTCCTAGTTCTTGTGGTCGACTCATCAGACCCCCTGACCCCTCTGTCCATTTTAGGAACTGTCCAGAGTAGCATTTGTTTGCTATGGGGATTTTCTCCTGCTATGGACAGAGGTGTCAGCAGAGAGCACTGTGGTCATGACAGAAAAGAAATCCAAAAAGAAAATAATTTTAATCTGTAGAATACAGCCGCTAATAAGTACTGGAAGGATTAAGATTTTTTTTAATAGAAGTAATTTACAAATTTGTTTAACTTTCTGGCATCAGTTGATAAAAAAAAAAAAAAAAAGTTTTCCACCAGAGTACCCCTTTAAGTGAGTTACATCTGCATGGGACCTCTGTATAGGAGCACAACGGATACCAACGGATCCCATTGACTTTGGGACCGTCGAGTCGAGCAGGGAAAAAAAAATTAGACCTGCAGTATTTTTATTTTTCTGCTGAATTCCTGTTATCTGAACGGACTCTTCGGTGATGTGAGCCCGACCTTAAAGGGGTACACCAATGCTCAGCGTATGAAACAAACTGTTCCAATCGCTGGAGCCGGCACTGGGAGCTTGCGACGTCATAGCCCCACCTCCTCGATGCAAGTCTATGGGAAGGGGCGTGACAGCTGTCATGAGGGGGGGCTATGACGTCACGAGCTCCTGGCTCCAGCGTTTGGAACAGTTTGTTCCAAACTCTGAGCAGCGGAGTACCCCTTGAATCTAATATGTATGGTGTGCTGTAGACCAGGCGTGAACCAAAAATCATATTCATCCAACAGTTGTCTCTCTCTTGGTGAGAGAGGAATAGGCCGCTGCCAGACAAAAAAAGAGTGGGTTTGTAAAATCTCTTCTTTCCCCCCGACGTCTGCCGTTTGATGTCACATTAGATAGTTGGCCGTACCTGTTTTAAATCTGTAGGATTTCATGTCCGTATCTGGTTTTGCAGTTGACTTTAATAGGCTGTGCCGCAATGTATGGGGCTGTGCCTAGTGTGAGCGGCCCTTCAGGCAGCGGGCTTGTGGGGGGACCAGGAGTGTGACCACCACCGAACAAATATAAACGGCACATAGAGAACCCCTTTAATCAAATCTGTATGGTCTGTAGTGTGCCAACCATTTGTGGGTTTATTTACTGTTCCAGAATCGGTTTAGTTTGAACCCCACATACATATTAGAGATTTCTCTTTAAAGGGGTAGTAAAGCCCCAGAACTTTTTTTTTTTTGTGATTCAGAGTGTTTAGAAAATAATGTCTCCTGGCCCCCACTGCGCTTCTGCTCTCCGCTTCATCCTGCAATGTGTCGAACCTCCAGTAACTGCGCTCTCAGACCCGCACACGTGACCCACCACCACTCAGGAGGCAGTGGAGAGCGGGACTCATCATAACGTCAGTGGCGGGGGATCAGAGCAGGGAAGTATGTTTATGTCAGGCTCAATCTTTAATTGAATGTTGCCATTGAAGATAACTACAAAAGCGATCATTTTTTTTCTGTTATTAAAAACTGGTGGCGGTAGTAGGTGGAGGTAGTATCCAGGGTATATATATATCTTCTCCAAGGATTGGGGTCCCATAACTTTTGGCTGAACATGGCCACCGATACTGTTATTTTTGCTCTGTAATAAAGCTAGGTTTATATTCATTGACATGTTTTATGTAATAGTTTTTTTTTTTTTTTTTTTTTGGGGGGGGGGGGGGGCTTGTCTACCACGTGCCTGATCTTTTAGCACCTTGTTTTCTCATATTGTCACATTAAAGGGGTATTCTGACCTGATGAAAAAATAAAATTAAATAAAAATAATGCAGAAGCATATAGCATTGCTTACCTGTCCGCCCCTGTTCTCAAACCACCAATAATTGATTTGTTTTGTGGGTCTGTAATCCTCTCCCCTACCATGTCCTCATACTACATCCTGGTCGAGCAGTTGCTCAGTACTACACTCCCAGAATACATTACTCTTCCTCAGCTTCTCATCACAGTACTCACCTGCCTACTTTACTCCCACAGCACTCCTGCCAGTTCCCCACCCAAAGCTGTTACAGAACATTTCAGTACACAGGAGACTATTACTTTGCAGTCAGTAAATCTGCAGCACCTGTTGTATGCTGCTCCTTGTCTGCTCCTCTCTCTGCCTGTGGCATTGTTCTGTACAAGGCAGTATGCTGGAAACACACCTCATTGTTTCTAAATGTCCCAATAAAAGTATATGTTGATATAACAGGGAGATGACGATGACATCACTCAGGGGGAGGGACTAGAACTCAGAGACAAGATCCAGCCACGTCTCCTGAGACAGCAGAGGATGGATGTGTTGTCTTGGGACAGAGGGAGGAGCCAGGAGCTGCTGATTCAATACCACACTGACAATGAAAGGAACATACAACTTCCTGCCAGGAGAGAGGGAGGAGCCACAAAGCTGCTGAGACAACACCACACTGACAATGAAAGGAACATACCACTTCCTGTCAGGAGAGAAGCAGGAGCCACAAAGCTGCTGAGACAACACCACACTGACAGTGGGAACACTATACAACCTCCTGTCAGGAAAGAGGGGGTAGCTGCTGAGCCAACACCAATGAGAGGACTACACAACTTCCTGTCAGGGGGGAGTCAAGCATAAGCACGTTGAAGCCAGAACAGACGGTAATAACATTATATTAATAAGTTATATATCTTGTGATAGTCCATTTATTTAAAAAACATTTTTCTTTAATAATGCACAACATTTCTAGAAAGACCTGCACCCCCCTTTCTTCCTTGTCTGAAAGATGGTGCGGCCCAGTGGTCATCATCAAAACTAAGTAAGAACGCCCCATAAAGAGTGGCCTTATGTCCCACATCAAAACTAAATAGGAAAAAAATTAACCGTGGAACAGAATTAACAGAAAAAAGAAAACGCTCCAGAATGAACCCATACACAATAAAGCCTGGACACAATAGAGTTAACTAGAATATGTCATGCAGAGTCCAGAGAGTAACCAGACACACCCAACAACTCCTCATTCCTAGGTTCATACCATTCCCTAGAACCATGGACTCCGCAGATCTGAAAGACGAGTTGACCTGCTCTATCTGCCTGAACATTTTTAGGGATCCTGTAACCCTAAGATGTGGACACAACTTCTGTCTGGATTGTATTGACCGTCTGCTGGGTGAACAGGACTCCACTGGGGTTTATAAATGTCCGGCCTGCAACAAAATATTCAGTGAGAGGCCATCGCCACAGAGGAACGTTACCCTGAGCAGCATAGCACAACGCTTCCTGTCTACGAAACCAGAGGAGGAGGAGGCGATGGTGATTCTCTGCAGTTACTGCATTCACTCCTCAGTACCTGCTGTCAAGTCCTGCTTGCTGTGTGAAGCCTCTCTATGTGAGGATCACCTCAGAGTCCACAGCAAGTCCCCAGAACACGTCTTATCTGATCCCACCGCAGCCCCAGAGATCACAAAATGTTCTATTCACAAGGAGATCCTTAAGTATTACTGCTCTGAGGATGAGGAGTGCATCTGTGTGTCTTGTTCCCTGGTTGGGAAACACAAAGGACATTCCGTGGATCTCCTTCCCGATGCCGCTCATACAATGAAGGAACAGTTGAATGATATCCAGGAGAACCTCACCAAGATGAGAGATGAGGCTGAGAACAAACTCCAGTTCCTACAGGACCGTAAGACGAAGCTTTCAGAGAAAGCTGCTGAGATAAAACGGAGACAGACAGACATTATACGGAACATTCGAAGTCAGCTCGACTTACTAGAAATCCAAGTAGTGAGTGAGATCTCCCAGCAGGAAGAAAAGGCTTCACTCTCACTGTCCGACCTAATCCAGCAACTGGGAAAAGACAGGGATGACCTGTCCACCATTATCGGGAACATCAAGGAGATTGATGATATGACCGATCCATTAACCATCTTACAAGAAGGTGCCTCCTACTTTCAGCAAGTGGACACAAACAATGAGAAAACAGAAGAACCTAATATCCAGACAGTCGGGAACTTGGATGAAGGTCTCATCTCTGAGATGATCCATACAAAAATATATGATATAGTGATGGGTATAAATGATGACCTGCATTGCCATGAAGCTACAGGCTTGTCACTGGACTCTAACACAGCTTCTAATAATGTATCCTTATCGGAAGACTTTAAGTCTGCATCTAGGACTGACGATGGTCAAAATGTCTACGAAAACCCAGGGAGATTTACCACCCATGCCCAGGTGTTAAGTACCAAGAGCTTTTCATCAGGGCGGCACTACTGGGAGGTGGAAACCAATCCAACAAATTACTGGATGATGGGAATGTGTTATCCCAGTATAGAGAGAAACGGGCCAAAGTCTTGGGTTGGAGCGAGCCATAAGTCCTGGGGCCTACGGAGGGAATACAATAGATATTCAATGAGCCATGGTGGGAAAGTCATCTCATTGCCCACATACAGTTCTGGTCATAGAGTCAGAGTTTACCTGGATTACGAGGCCGGGCGTCTGTCCTTTTATGAGCTCTGTCACCCGTTAAAGCATCTACACACCTTCAAAACCACGTTTACTGAGCCCCTCCACGTGGTCTTCTGTGTGTGGAACCAATCCTGGTTAAGATTCAGGAGCTAGAGATCAGGTTATCCCCCAATTGTCTTCTCTCCAGATACAGTAGTAACAATTACGTTCCACGATGCGACTGAATAGTTATAACACTTGACAGAGGATGGAAACTAAACAAGCTCTGCTGGATTAAAGGGGTACTCCGCTGCTCAGCCTTTGGAACAAACTGTTCGGAACGCTGGAGACGGCACCATGAGCTCTTGTCATCATAGTCCGGCCCCCTCATGATGTCACGCCCCACCCCCTCAATGCAAGTCTATGGGAGGGGGCGTGACAGCTGTCACGCCCCCTCCCATAGACTTGCATTGTGGGGGATGGGCGTGATAATATGAGGGGGTGGGGCTATGAGTCATGAGCTCCCGGCTCCAGAGTAAACTGTTCCAAATGCTGAGCAGCGGAGTACCCCTTTAAATACATGGCTTCTTTCTACCAGGAACAGTGCCACACCTGTCCATAGGTTAGGTGAGGTATTACAGCTCAAGATGGAACACGAAACTGAAGCTTTATTCAGTAAAAAAGGAACACCACAAGTGTCAGCGCACCTACACACTGGGGGTGTACTGCTTTTACTGAATAAAGATACAATTTCGGAAGTGCTTGATCGCCTTTCTTTATTTTGTATGCTATTGCCTCGTACCCGTCTGAGTATGCATGAGTTCACAACCACTGGGAATAAGGTGGTCTGGACCTAGGTTCATTTACTTCCAGCATGCACGGACAGCCTTAGGGTACGTTCAGACAAGCTGATTTTCTGCGCTTATTTCACTGCGGATCCGAAGCTGAAGGACCTCTATTTGCTGCCTTGCTGCCTGCTCGGAGCGGCAATACGCCACTATGAACAGACACACTGCAATGTGCGAGTCGCCGCGCGCATGCACAGTATACTCGCACATCGCGGCAGCTCTGTGCCTAGCTCATAGAGCAGGGGGAGCGGCCGCGATGTGTGCGAGTATACCGCGCATGCGCAGCGACTTGAACATCGCTTCCTCGTGTCTGAGCGTAGCGGCGTATTGTCGCTCCGAGCAGGCACCTGTAAAGGCACCATACAGAGGTCATTCAGTGGCATAAAATCCGCTCATCTGAACGTACCCTTAGGCATGCTGGGAATTGTAGTTTTGTTACCTCTGGAGGCACACTGGTTGGGAAACACTGATTTAGCTTTTACCTGTAATGAATTGCCAATAGATTGTATTCTCATGGTATATACTGTATCTGTATACTGCTTCTTAGATTAGGATGTCCATGCTGGAAGACAGGCTCATTGCCATAGACAGTATCATTCTTGTGAAGTTGATTATTTGATATAATATGAGACTTCCTGATGGCAAGTAGCCAGAAATTTGGCGTTAAAGGGGTACTCCAGTGGAAAACTATTTATTTTAAATCAACTGGTGCCAGAAAGAGTTAAACAGATTTGTAAATTACTTCTATTAAAAAATCTTAATCCTTCCAGTACTTATCAGCTGCTGTATGCTCCACAGGAAGTTCTTTTCTTTTTGAATTTCTTTCCTGTCTGACCACAGTGCTCTCTGCTGACACCTCTGTCCATGTCAGGAACTATCCAGAGTAGGAGCAAATCTCCATAGCAAACCTCTCCTGCTCCGGACAGTACCTAAAATGGGCAGAGGTGTCAGCAGAGAGCACTGTGGTCAGACAGAAAGGAAATTCAAAAAGAAAAGAAACTTGTAAAAGAGATATAGGAAAACGCAATGCACTCACCCAGTATAAATCTTCATGCCTCATTGCGGATAAAGTTGAATGTCCACCAAACCCTTGGGGTAACAAATCCACAGGTAGGTAAGCGGTGCAGCGGGGAGGTGTGCAGGGGGGGGGGGGGTGGAGACAGTCGTCTCCACCCCCCCTGCACACCTCCCCGCCGCACCGCTTACCTACTTGTGGATTGGTTACCCCCAGGGTTTGGTGGACACCCAGCTTTCTCTGTAATAAAGCATGAAGATTTATAGTGGGTGAGTGCATTGCGTTTTCCTATATCTCTTTTACAAGTTACCTTATGGTGGACTTACATATACACACGCAGTAGCACCCCCAGTAGGTATAGCGGTTGTACCGTGCATTCATTCATTCAGAACATCAAATCTTGCAGTGCCTAGGTTTACTTCTATTTGTGGATCATTATCAAAAAGAAAAGAACTTCCTCTGTAGTATTCAGCAGCGGATAAGTACTGGAAGGATTAACATTTTTAATAGAAGTAATTTACAAATCTGTAAAAGTTTCTGGCACCAGTTGATTTAAAATAAATACTTTTCCACCGGAGTACCCCTTTAAATGTTTTTTAGGCACAATTTACTAATGACTTATCGAACAGATAAGCCATAATATGATATCTATGGGGTTGTGCCGATCAGCTGTTTGCGCCACCATAAACAGCCAAAAGCGCAGACAGCGCCCTCTGCTGTGTAGTGACCGTTCTGAGTTACTGCTGCTTAGTAATTCACTTCAATTGGAGCTGAATTGTTGTAACCCAGAATGGCCACTATACAATGTGCGGCGCTGTCTGCTTCTGGCTCTGTTTCTCTGTTCATGCGTGTGCCACAGCTCTGGAAAACATCTGATCCCTTGGGGGGGTGCAGGGTGTCAGCACCCCACCCATCAGATATTGATGGTCTGTCCTGAGGATAGGTTATAAATTGTGCCCAAAAAGCCTAATGTGCTGGACAAGGTGTAAGACGACCTCTCTATTTTCTTAATGGGGTTATCAAGCATTTTGCTGAAATTCATATTCTGATAGCGTAGGGAAAAAATAGAAAAAAGAAAACTATACTTACCTAGCCCTGATTTCCCGTAGCTCCCGATCGCCTCCATCTGTCTTCTTCCTGCTTCCGAGATGAGTGCTTGTTGCAGGACCTGCCATCTTAGCCAATCACTGGCCGCATCAATGTCCTGTCATGTCCTCTGATTGGCTGAGCTGCAGGTCCTGCACTGAGCACTCCTTTCGGAAGAAGAGAGAAGATTGGAGGAAAGGACGGAGGTAAACAGGAGCTGCGGGGGACCAGGCATAGGTAAGTATAGAGATTCAAAAACGTTGTCTTCTATTTCTTTCAAAATTGACTTTGATTTGTTAATAAACTTCAAAATAAATAAAGTTGCTTTGCTTCTGTATCGCCTTGTTGCAAATATCAGAAGAAAAGTTTTCAAACTTCCAAAAGTGGTTTGTGTTTTGATTCCTTACCATTCCTTGTTAAGCTCCAGAGCAGTGTGTCCCAAGCAGGGTGCCTCCAGCTGTTGCAAAACTATAACTCCCAGCATGCCTGGGCATGCTGGGAGTTGCAGTTTTGCAACAGCTGGAGGCACCCTGCTTGGGACACACTGATATAGGTGAAGGGTCACTTATAGGGGTTGTCCAGGATGGGAAACATGATTCTGCTTTTTTCTCTGTGCATGTTCATGTGTGGTACACTCATAAATATCACAAATAATAGTCTTAGATACATTGACTAAGCAGACTGTATCTCACATGATAAGATTAGATACATCAACTCAGCAGACAGTATCACACATGAGAGGATTAGACACATCAACTCAGCAGACAGTATCACATATGAGAAGATTAGATACATCAGCTCAGCAGACAGTATCACACATGAGAAGATTAGATACATCAACTCAGCAGACAGTATCACATATGAGAAGATTAGATACATCAGCTCAGCAGACAGTATCAAACATGAGAGGATTAGATACATCAGCTCAGCAGACAGTATCACACATGAGAGGATTAGATACATGAACTCAGCAGACAGTATCACACATGATAGGATTAGATACATCAACTCAGCAGACAGTATCACACATGAGAAGATTAGATACATCAGCGCAGCAGACAGTATCATATATGAGAAGATTAGATACATCAGCTCATCTGACAGTATCACACATGAGAGGATTAGATGTAGATATAGAATCAGTTCCCGGCATGCTGGGAGTTTTGTTTTGCAACTGCTGGAGTCACCCGGGCTGGGAAACACTGCTCCGGAGGCTGAAAGCCTATGAACCCTGATACACTGTAACGAGTCCCGAGTTGGTCAGGAGAAGCTTTCAACTTCAAGGTTGTAAACCCAAACCTTCTGCATTACGATATGGTGTCAGTCTGCACTGTAGTTATGGGATTCTGTTCATGAACCAGGAAGCTCAGGATACACAGAGCTGCAGGTCCTGCCCAGACAGTGTTTATTAGCTTCATGGACGAGTGCCTAACCATGAAATTCTGGCCTCCGGGCACCTAAACACCTATTCTTATCCATGATTCATAAAAATTCCTGAAAGCAAGTTTTCACAAATCTGATTCCAATATCTCGGGTAGAAATTAATCGCTACGAGTCATTTCCATCACAACGTTCCTTCAACCATGGAGTCTGCACATCTCAACGAGGACCTGACCTGCTCCATCTGCCTGAACATCTACACCGAACCCGTAACCCTTAGATGTGGACACAACTTCTGCCGGGAGTGCATTGACCATGTGCTGGAGCGGCCTGGACAGTATCGGTGTCCGGAGTGCAGAGCAGAGTTTGCAGAACGTCCTGCTCTTCAGAGGAACATTGCTCTGCACAACATAGCAGAACGATTCCGCTCCACTTATCTGGAAGGAGCTGCCACCTCCAGCACTTACTGCATACATGGTGCTGTGGTCGCACTTAAATCCTGCGTCCATTGTGAAGCCGCTCTGTGTGAGGGACATCTAAGAGTCCACAGCGAGTCTCCAGAGCACGTCCTGGTGGAACCCAGCTGCTCCTTGGAGGCAAGAAGATGTCCAACGCATAAGATCCCAGAGTATTGCTTGCAAAATGCTTCTTGTATGTGTTTGTCCTGCAGACTAATAGGAGAACATGTAGGGGACAAGGTGGTCTCCATGGGGAAAATCTCCAACCAAGAAGAGCAAGAGTCCATCTCTGATGTCACCCAACAGCCAGGGGTGAAGAAAGACAAGCTGCCTAGGAAGATGGGTCACCTGGAGGAGGATCTGGAAAGAAAAGACCACCAAGATGATAACATCTGTAATACTGGGAACTGTGCAAAGTCCATAGATGGTGGAGATGTGGCTACAAGTGACCCTGAAGAAGTTCCAGTCTGGACTATGTTAAGAAAGAGGTTTGTAAATCTTCTCAATTACCTGGGAAACATATGTTTACGTGAAGAATCCTCTCCAGAGCCATGCAGAAGGGTCAACAGAGGCTTCCAAGACTTATTACTAGACATTGAGGCGGCTGGTGTGTATGTGGAGATACTAGAAGGTCTCCGGACTGTCCTCTGGACTGGTGGAATCCATAGATACCCAGAGTCACCGAAGAGATTCAGGGTCACCCAGGTGTTGAGTGTCGCCAGTTTTGACTCTGGGAAGCATAAATGGAAACTGGAGACCAGTAGGTTGGGGAACTGGAGGCTGGGGGTAAGCTACGGCAGCACGGCCAGGAGAGGCTTCCAGTCCATCATAGGGAATAACCAGAAGTCTTGGTGCTTATTACGATCCAGGAGTAAATATTCCGTGATCCACAATGAAAAAGAGATTCAGTTAAGCCACAAACCATCCTGTTGTCTGATCGGGATTGTCCTGGATTATGACGCCGGGCAGTTGTCCTTTTATGAGCTCGGTAACCCAATAAGGCATCTGTGCACCTTCACCGCCAGCTTCACCGAGCCCCTTCATGCTGCAGTCTGGGTATATAAGGCTTGGGTGAGGATCAGACTTTATGATTACATCCCTAGAGACCCCTCAGCCAGATCCCAATAAGGACATCTGCAAATACAGAACTGTATATACTCCATACACATCAGGAGCTGTAAAGGCTCCAACGTGGGATCCACCAGCCCCTGTGATGAAGCTCACACTCCATTGTGGAGTGTCCACAGATTGTTCTCCTATTAATGTACATTACCGTAGACTGATGCATTAGAAAACATTTCTTTAAAGCTGACCTTTAGAGCAGGTCGTAAGAAGGGGAGCTCCCAAGAATTTGCTCTATCATGTACTACTTAAAGGGGAACAACACCTGGAAGTGCAGAGATGGAGCTCATACAAACATCACGGTTGCATTTGGACCCCACCTCAGGGCTCTAGTGGTCCTCCCTGGTCTCTGTAGACACCTTTGAGCTCTAGCTGTCCTCCCTGGTCCTCTGTAGACACCTCTGAGCTCTAGCTGTCCTCCCTAGTCCTTTGTAGACATATCAGGGCTCTAGTGGTTCTCCCTGGTCCTTTGTAATCCCTCAGGGCTCTAGTGGTCCTCCCTCGTTCTTTGTAACCCCTCAGGGCTCTAGTGGTCCTCCCTGGTCATTTGTAAACCCCTCAGGGCTCTAGTGGTTCTCCCTGGTCCTTGGTAGACCCCTCAGGGCTCTAGTGGTTCTCCCTGGTCCTTGGTAGACCCCTCAGGGCTCTAGTGGTTTTCCCTGGTCCTTGGTAAACCCCTCAGGGCTCTAGTGGTTCTCCCTGGTCCTTGGTAGACCCCTCAGGGCTCTAGTGGTTTTCCCTGGTCCTTGGTAGACCCCTCAAGGGCTCTAGTGGTTCTCTCTGCTCATTGGTAGACCCCTCAAGGCTCGAATCGTTCCCCCTGGTTCTTTGTAGACCTCTCAGGGCTCTAGCTGTCTTCGTTGGACCTTTGCAGACCCCTCCGCAGATGCAGCTGCTGCAGTTTGGATATTTTTGCTGGAGGCAGGATTGCTTATTCATAGGGTTTGTGTCCTCTGTATCTATGGTACCTGTGCCAACTGAAGATGGTAAATCGCCCCCTCAGGGCACATGTCATTATGTATACAATGCTTGGCTAAAGAAAAATAAAGTTCTGATTCATCAAGTCATTATCCATTAGTCTTCATTCTTGTCTGTTGGGGGGGGGGGGGGGGGAGTGGAGGCTTAATGGAGATGATAGAGAACATAATAAAGTCTTCAGGAGGATGTAGAACAAGAACAGACATGAAGTATTGGATCTATAAGGGAATTACTTACCAATGACTATTTCTTCTATAGTAGTAACACTGTGGTGGAATAGGGGCCCCTGCACATCCATATTCTGCCTGTAGAGGTGGACGGGACGTCACAAGAAAGATGTTTCTCCATATAAGCCCCATCCACATATCTTGATCCCATCACGATTATGGTGGAGTGTCCCCATAATACTGTCACTGTAAATAACTTTTCAGGGTGTAGAGGAATAAACAGGGCTCCCCAGGTAGAGCACCAGTTAGAGTGCCCTCAGGTATAGCACCAGTTAGAGTGCTCCCAGGTATAGCACCAGTTAGAGTGCCCCCATGTATAGCACCAGTTAGAGTGACCTCAGGTATAGCACCAGTTAGAGTGCCCCCATGTATAGCACCAGTTAGAGTGACCTCAGGTATAGCACCAGTTAGAGTGCCCCCATGTATAGCACCAGTTAGAGTGCCCCCATGTATAGCACCAGTTAGAGTGCCCCTAGGTAGAGCACCAGTTAGAGTGCCCTCAGGTAGAGCACCAGTCACAGTACTCTCAGGTATAGCACCAGTTAGTACCCCCAGGTATAGCACCAGTTACAGTACTCTCAGGTATAGCACCAGTTAGAGTGCTCCCAGGTAGAGCTCCAGTTACAGTACTCTCAGGTATAGCACCAGTTAGAGTGCCCCCAGGTAGAGCACCAGTTACAGTACTCTCAGGTATAGCACCAGTTAGTGCCCCCAGGTATAGCACCAGTTAGAGTGCTCCCAGGTATAGCACCAGTTACAGTGCCCCCAGGTAGAACACCAGTTACAGTACTCTCAGGTATAGCACCTGTTAGAGTGCCCCAGGTATAGCACCAGTTACAGTACTCTCAGGTATAGCACCAGTTAGAGTGCCCCCATGTATAGCACCAGTTAGAGTGCTCCCAGGTATAGCACCAGTTAGAGTGCCACAAGGTATAGCACCAGTTAGAGTGCCCCCAGGTATAGCACCAGTTAGAGTGCCCCCATGTATAGCACCAGTTACAGTGCCCCCAAGTATAGCACCAGTTAGAGTGCCCCCAGGTATAGCACCAGTTAGAGTGCCCCCAGGTATAGCACCAGTTACAGTGCCCCCAAGTATAGCACCAGTTAGAGTGCTCCCAGGTATAGCACCAGTTACAGTGCCCCCAAGTATAGCACCAGTTAGAGTGCCCCCAGGTATAGCACCAGTTACAGTGCCCCCAAGTATAGCACCAGTTAGAGTGCCCCCAGGTATAGCACCAGTTACAGTGCTCTCAGGTATAGCACCAGTTAGAGTGCCCCCAGGTATAGCACCAGTTAGAGTGCCCCCAGGTATAGCACCAGTTAGTGCCCCCATGTATAGCGCCAGTTACGGTGCCCCCAAGTATAGCACCAGTTAGAGTGCCCCCAGGTATAGCACCAGTTAGAGTGCCCCCATGTATAGCACCAGTTACAGTGCCCCCAAGTATAGCACCAGTTAGAGTGCTCCCAGGTATAGCACCAGTTACAGTGCCCCCAAGTATAGCACCAGTTAGAGTGCCCCCAGGTATAGCACCAGTTACAGTGCCCCCAAGTATAGCACCAGTTAGAGTGCCCCCAGGTATAGCACCAGTTACAGTGCTCTCAGGTATAGCACCAGTTAGAGTGCCCCCAGGTATAGCACCAGTTAGAGTGCCCCCAGGTATAGCACCAGTTAGAGTGCCCCCAGGTATAGCACCAGTTTGAGTGCCCCCAGGTATAGCACCAGTTACAGTGCCCCCAAGTATAGCACCAGTTACAGTGCCCCCAGTTATAGCACCAGTTACAATGCTCTCAGGTATAGAACCAGTTACAGTGCTCTCAGGTATAGCACCAGTTACAGTGCTCTCAGGTATAGCACCAGTTACAGTGCTCTCATGTATAGCACCAGTTACAGTGCCCCCAGGTATAGCACCAGTTACAGTGCTCTCAGGTATAGCACCAGTTACAGTGCTCTCAGGTATAGCACCAGTTACAGTGCTCTCATGTATAGCACCAGTTACAGTGCCCCCAGGTATAGCACCAGTTACAGTGCCCCCAGTTATAGCACCAGTTACAGTGCTCTCATGTATAGCACCAGTTACAGTGCTCTCAGGTATAGCACCAGTTACAGTGCTCCCATGTATAGCACCAGTTACAGTGCCCCCAAGTATAGCACCAGTTACAGTGCCCCCAGGTATAGCACCAGTTACAGTGCTCTCATGTATAGCACCAGTTACAGTGCTCTCATGTATAGCACCAGATACAGTGCCCCCAGGTATAGCACCAGTTACAGTGCCCCCAGGTATAGAACCAGTTACAGTGCCCCCAGGTATAGCACCAGTTACAGTGCCCCCAGGCATAGCACCAGTTCCAGTGCTCTCAGGTATAGCACCAGTTACAGTGCTCTCAGGTATAGCACCAGTTACAGTGCTCTCAGGTATAGCACCAGTTACAGTGCCCCCAAGTATAGCACCAGTTAGAGTGCCCCCAGGTATAGCACCAGTTACAGTTCCCCCAAGTATAGCACCAGTTACAGTGCTCTCAGGTATAGCACCAGTCACAGTGCCCCCAGTTATAGCACCAGTTACAGTGCTCTCAGGTATAGAACCAGTTACAGTGCTCTCAGGTATAGCACCAGTTACAGTGCTCTCAGGTATAGCACCAGTTAGAGTGCCCCCATGTATAGCACCAGTTAGAGTGCTCCCAGGTATAGCACCAGTTAGAGTGCCACAAGGTATAGCACCAGTTAGAGTGCCCCCAGGTATAGCACCAGTTAGAGTGCCCCCATGTATAGCACCAGTTACAGTGCCCCCAAGTATAGCACCAGTTAGAGTGCCCCCAGGTATAGCACCAGTTAGAGTGCCCCCAGGTATAGCACCAGTTACAGTGCCCCCAAGTATAGCACCAGTTAGAGTGCTCCCAGGTATAGCACCAGTTACAGTGCCCCCAAGTATAGCACCAGTTAGAGTGCCCCCAGGTATAGCACCAGTTACAGTGCCCCCAAGTATAGCACCAGTTAGAGTGCCCCCAGGTATAGCACCAGTTACAGTGCTCTCAGGTATAGCACCAGTTAGAGTGCCCCCAGGTATAGCACCAGTTAGTGCCCCCATGTATAGCGCCAGTTACGGTGCCCCCAAGTATAGCACCAGTTAGAGTGCCCCCAGGTATAGCACCAGTTAGAGTGCCCCCATGTATAGCACCAGTTACAGTGCCCCCAAGTATAGCACCAGTTAGAGTGCTCCCAGGTATAGCACCAGTTACAGTGCCCCCAAGTATAGCACCAGTTAGAGTGCCCCCAGGTATAGCACCAGTTACAGTGCCCCCAAGTATAGCACCAGTTAGAGTGCCCCCAGGTATAGCACCAGTTACAGTGCTCTCAGGTATAGCACCAGTTAGAGTGCCCCCAGGTATAGCACCAGTTAGAGTGCCCCCAGGTATAGCACCAGTTAGAGTGCCCCCAGGTATAGCACCAGTTTGAGTGCCCCCAGGTATAGCACCAGTTACAGTGCCCCCAAGTATAGCACCAGTTACAGTGCCACCAGTTATAGCACCAGTTACAATGCTCTCAGGTATAGAACCAGTTACAGTGCTCTCAGGTATAGCACCAGTTACAGTGCTCTCAGGTATAGCACCAGTTACAGTGCTCTCATGTATAGCACCAGTTACAGTGCCCCCAGGTATAGCACCAGTTACAGTGCTCTCAGGTATAGCACCAGTTACAGTGCTCTCAGGTATAGCACCAGTTACAGTGCTCTCATGTATAGCACCAGTTACAGTGCCCCCAGGTATAGCACCAGTTACAGTGCCCCCAGTTATAGCACCAGTTACAGTGCTCTCATGTATAGCACCAGTTACAGTGCTCTCAGGTATAGCACCAGTTACAGTGCTCCCATGTATAGCACCAGTTACAGTGCCCCCAAGTATAGCACCAGTTACAGTGCCCCCAGGTATAGCACCAGTTACAGTGCTCTCATGTATAGCACCAGTTACAGTGCTCTCATGTATAGCACCAGATACAGTGCCCCCAGGTATAGCACCAGTTACAGTGCCCCCAGGTATAGAACCAGTTACAGTGCCCCCAGGTATAGCACCAGTTACAGTGCCCCCAGGCATAGCACCAGTTCCAGTGCTCTCAGGTATAGCACCAGTTACAGTGCTCTCAGGTATAGCACCAGTTACAGTGCTCTCAGGTATAGCACCAGTTACAGTGCCCCCAAGTATAGCACCAGTTAGAGTGCCCCCAGGTATAGCACCAGTTACAGTTCCCCCAAGTATAGCACCAGTTACAGTGCTCTCAGGTATAGCACCAGTCACAGTGCCCCCAGTTATAGCACCAGTTACAGTGCTCTCAGGTATAGAACCAGTTACAGTGCTCTCAGGTATAGCACCAGTTACAGTGCTCTCAGGTATAGCACCAGTTACAGTGCTCTCATGTATAGCACCAGTTACAGTGCCCCCAGGTATAGCACCAGTTACAGTGCTCTCAGGTATAGCACCAGTTACAGTGCCCCCAAGTATAGCACCAGTTAGAGTGCCCCCAGGTATAGCACCAGTTACAGTGCCCCCAAGTATAGCACCAGTTACAGTGCTCTCAGGTATAGCACCAGTTACAGTGCCCCCAGTTATAGCACCAGTTACAGTGCTCTCAGGTATAGAACCAGTTACAGTGCTCTCAGGTATAGCACCAGTTACAGTGCTCTCAGGTATAGCACCAGTTACAGTGCTCTCAGGTATAGCACCAGTTACAGTGCTCTCATGTATAGCACCAGTTACAGTGCCCCCAGGTATAACATCAGTTACAGTGCCCCCAGGTATAACATCAGTTACAGTGCCCCCAGGTATATCACCAGTTACAGTGCCCCCAGGTATAGCACCAGTTACAGTGCCCCCAGGTATAGCACCAGTTACAGTGCTCTCAGGTATAGCACCAGTTACAGTGCCCCCCAGGTATAGCACCAGTTACAGTGCCCCCAGGTATAGCACCAGTTACAGTGCTCTCAGGTATAGCACCAGTTACAGTGCTCTCATGTATAGCACCAGTTAGAGTGCCCCTTGTGTATCAACAGTTACAGTGCCCGCTGGTATAGCTTCATTTAGAATGCCCCCAGATACAGCACCATATAGAGGACCCTCAGGTGTAGCACCAGTTAGAGTGCCCACAGGAATAGTTACAGTTGAAGTAGTCCCAGGTATAGCACCAGGTACATCACTAGATAGAGTGCCTTCAAGTATAGCACCAGTTAGAGTGATCCCCCAGGTATATCACCAGTTAGAGTGATCCCCCAGGTATATCACCAGTTAGAGTGATCCCCCAGGTATATCACCAGTTAGAGTGATCCCCCAGGTATATCACCAGTTAGAGTGATCCCCCAGGTATATCACCAGTTAGAGTGATCCCCCAGGTATATCACCAGTTAGAGTGATCCCCCAGGTTATCACCAGTTAGATTGCCCCCAGGTTATCACCAGCTGAGGCAGGTTGCCAGTTGCTGATTACTGTCAGACACAAGAGGTTCTGCAGCAGAAGTGACTGGCAACCCTACAATAGCCTCAGCTCTGTTCCATGCAGCAAGTTCAGCTACATTTATTTTCTAATTAAATAAATAATGATAATAAGTGTGGGGTCCCACTTCTATTGGATTACCAACCCGGTAATAACCAAACAGCAGCAGCCTGGTACTACCAGGATGGGATTGCCATTTATTTCAGCCCTACCCAGCCTTATAATAGTAGTCTACTGCTGCACCCTTTTTTGGCACTCCAGGCCTGATGGTACCCAGTTCTTCCCTGTACCCCAGTCGAGGTGTGTACTGGGGTAATAATGGGGGGGTTAGTGGCAAGTCCAGGTTCCACCTGCAGCTCACAACCACATAGACTAGCCACAAGAAGGCGCAGGTTCGCCTCTGCTACATGTAGAAAGTTGCAGCCCTGATGTATACAGTCAGGCTCAGCACACTGCGGCGTACAGGGTCAGCTCTGCTGTACCAGTGGGTACATGTAAGACACAGCCTGTTGGGAGGAAATATTTCTGGATTTAAAGGGGTACTCCGGTGGAAATTTTTTAATTTTTTAAATCAACTGATGCCAGAAAGTTAAACAGATTTGTAAATTACTTCTATTAAAAATTCTTTACCCTTCCAGTACTTTTTAGCAGCTGTATGGTACAGAGGAAATTCTTTTCTTTTTGAATTTCTTTTTTGTCTTGTCCACAGTGCTCTCTGCTGACACCTGATGCCAGTATCAGGAACTGTCCAGAGCAGGAGAAAATCCCCATTGCAAGCCTATGCTGCTCTGGACAGTTCCTGAGACGGACAGAGGTGTCAGCAGAGAGCATTGTGGACAAGACAAAAAAGAAATTCAAAAAAAGAAAAAAAATTCTTCTGTAGCATACAGCTGCTAAAAAGTACTGGAAGGGTAAAGATTTTTAAACTTTTTGGCACCAGTTGATGAAAAAAAAGTTTTCCAGCGGAGTACCCCTTTAAGCAAGAACACTGCGGCTGCACAGTAAAGTAGAGCTCCAGTGTCATATTGTGTCTATTTTTCTGTAGTTACAATAAAGTTGATTTAAAAAAAAAAAAAATTTGAGTGGAGGTCACATGTTTCCTGTCTGCAGCCAGAGCCCTCTCGTAAGAAGCATTTGGAGTGCGCAGGTGCAGTAACATCTGCGGCCAGCATGGAGGCGCTGCTGAAGAAGGAGATGGGTCTGTCCCGGGTGAAGAGGTCCGGTCACTCCGGAGGGGGCTGCATCAGTCAGGGCCAGAGCTACGACACCGACTGCGGGTGCTACTATGTCAAGTGCAACCACAAGGCTGAGGTACCTGGGGGACTACAAGGTTCAGCATGACCTAAAGTTCTGCTGCACATATATACCAGTGTTCTCAAACTATTGCAAAACTACAACTCCCAGCATGCCCTGACAGCCTACGGCTGTCAGGGCATGCTGGGAGTTGTAGTTTTGCAACAATCTAAAGGGTTAATGACGTTTTCCTCTTGCTTCATGCTTTACACTGCAGTTCTGCTCCATTAGGTTATCAATGGCTTTGGCTTAGCTGCATTGTCTACTGGAATCTGAAATTTGCCTCTAGCTTTACACTGCAGCCCAACCCCACTAGAGCACAACTATAATCCTTGAATACAGCTTAGCTCCCTGGTATACTGAAGTCTTAGGCGGTGCCTCCAGCTGTTGCAAAGCTACAACGCCCAGCATGTCCGGACAGCCAACACCAGAGCTAAGCTGTTTGCCGATAGTACACACACAGATAATTCCTCCCTTACTTCTCTGGCCAATTACAGCACATCCCACCCTGAGCTAATGATTTACACCAGTGTTTCACTACTAGAGAGCCTCCAGCTGCTGCAAAACTACAACTCCCAGCATATAACACCAGAGCTAAGCTGTTTCTCAGTAGTACACACACCGATAATTCCTCCGTTACTTCTCTGGCCAATCACAACACATCACATCCTGAGCTAATGATTTATACCAGTGTTTCACAAGTGCGCCTCCAGCTGCTGCAAAACTACAACTCCCAGCATATAACACCAGAGCTAAGCTGTTTCTCAGTAGTACACACACCGATAATTCCTCCGTTACTTCTCTGGCCAATCACAACACGTCACATCCTGAGTTAATGATTTATACCAGTGTTTCACAAGTGCGCCTCCAGCTGCTGCAAAACTACAACTCCCAGCATATAACCCCAGAGCTAAGCTATTTGCCAATAGTACACACACCCAGATAATTCCTCCCTTACTTCTCTGGCCAATTACAGCACATCCCATCCTGAGCTAATGATTTACACCAGTGTTTCACAACAAGTGCGCCTCCAGCTGCTGCAAAACTACAACTCCCAGCATATAACACCAGAGCTAAGCTGTTTCCCAGTAGTACACACACCGATAATTCCTTCGTTACTTCTCTGGCCAATCACAACACATCACATCCTGGCTAATGAGTTACAGTGTTTTTCAATCAGTGCCCCTCCAGCTGTTGCAAAACTACAACTCCCAGCATGCCCGGACAGCCAACGGCTGTCCGGGCATGCTGGGAGTTGTAGTTTTGCAACAGCTGGAGGCACACTGGTTGCAAAACATTGGATTAGAGGGATTTCGAGGCGTTCTCCATCTCCAGCCGTGTAAACATCATCAGGAAATCTGGGCGTGGTGGAGGCGGACGCAGCACAATCCCCTGGGATCACTGATCTATTAGGCACTGCGCATGCGCTGAGCGCCGAGGCAGACATGGTGGCTGAACCATCTTCATCTTTTTTCTTCACAGGCGAGAAAGATGTTTGAGGGAGAGATGGCGAGCCTGGAGGCCATCCTGCAGACTGGCACCATCAGAGCCCCCAAACCGGTAAAGGTCATCGATCAGCCATCGGGGGGCGCTATGCTGGTGATGGAGCACCTGGACATGAGAAGCCTCAATAGGTATTTACTTCTAAGATATAAGTGGCCATCTTTTTACTGTCGCCCTAACGTGGCATCACTAGGGGCACCCCTAACATGGCGAGAGCAGTAGGGGAGCAATAAGGCGATCGTGGGCACAACCCTCTGCGTGTCCCTTGTATCGCAACACTGGTGTAATGGGGCACCTGCTATGTATTACCAGAATGGGCACAACCCTCTATATATGCCCCCTACTTGTCCAAAGCAAGACTGATGCAGTAGGGCACCTGCTGTTTGCTGCCGTAGCAATAGTGGGCACACTCCTGTATACATGCCCCACACACTAGTGCAATAGGGCAGCTGCTGTGCACTCTAATGGCATTAGTGGGTACGCTCCTGTATACATGCGCGACAGATGGGCAGATAAACATACTGTGCTATATATGCGCCTATAGAGATAGTTGGCACACTAATGCCCCCTACAACACTGGTACAACAGGGCACCTCTGGTTTACTCCCATAGCGATTGTGGGCATGCTTCTGTGTGCACCCCCTCTCACGGGAACAGATCAAAACTAATGGAGTGGGGCACCTGGTATATACTCCCATAGAGATAGTGGGCACACCATTATGCATGCCCCTCGCCATGGTGCACTGGCTATATAATCCCATAGTCATAGTGGGCACACCCCGCTGCACATGGCCAATCTGATGCGTAGCTGTAGGGGGAGCCGTCCATGACATCATCGTACACATCTAAGACATGGTCACTCTGTGTGTAATACTGGTGCAATTGGGCACCTGTTATATACTAACATAGATATAGGGGGCATGCCCATCTATGCCTATATACTCCCATAGCTGTAGGGGGCGCCACCCAGGATGCAGCAGATGTGGTGTAGCCGGACTGTAAGTGCTCGGTTGCTGTTTTTCAGGCAGTCTGCACGTCTAGGGGAGCAGCTCGCCGACCTTCACCTCCATAACCAGCGGCTACGAGAAAAGCTGGAGAAAGAGAGCGGCATTGTGGGTAATGACCATCACATGTCAGCCAACTGCTCCTGTGTCCTCTAGAGGGCAGTGCTTCTCTCCCCCATTGTAGTCTTACCAGGGGTGGCGCTGTGGCAGGGATTCACTTACTTATACCATCCATGTAGTCTGACCAGGGGTGGAGCTGTGGCAGGGGTTCACTTACTTTTACCATCCATGTAGTCTGACCAGGGGTGGAGCTGTGGCCTCCATATGTCGCCTTACCGTACGTTGTCTTCTCTTTGTTCCGTAAGGTAAAGGCCCCGGACAGACGGACGTTGGGTATGTGGATAAGTTCGGTTTCCACGTGGCGACCTGCTGTGGGTTCATCCCCCTGGTAAGGGACTCCTATAACCAATCAGATCATTTCTTATGTCCTAAGCTCCTCCCCCTGGACACATTCCCTGTGTTTGATTGACAGGTGAATGAGTGGCAGGAGGATTGGGTCATGTTCTACACCCGCCAGAGAATACAGCACCAGATGGACCTGATGGAGAAGACGTATGGAGACAGAGAAGCCAGGGAGCTATGGGCACAAGTACAGGTGGGGCCATACCGAACAAATACAGCTGAAGGGTAAAGCATGGAGGGTGAAGCAGCAGTGTAAAGCATGGTGGGTGAAGCAGCAGTGTAAGGCATGGAGGGTGAAGCAGCAGTGTAAGGCATGGAGGGTGAAGCAGCAGTGTAAGGCATGGAGGGTGAAGCAGCAGTGTAAGGCATGGAGGGTGAAGCAGCAGTGTAAGGCATGGTGGGTGAAGCAGCAGTGTAAGGCATGGTGGGTGAAGCAGCAGTGTAAGGCATGGAGGGTGAAGCAGCAGTGTAAGGCATGGAGGGTGAAGCAGCAGTGTAAAGCATGGAGGGTGAAGCAGCAGTGTAAAGCATGGAGGGTGAAGCAGCAGTGTAAGGCATGGAGGGTGAAGCAGCAGTGTAAGGCATGGAGGGTGAAGCAGCAGTGTAAGGCATGGAGGGTGAAGCAGCAGTGTAAGGCATGGAGGGTGAAGCAGCAGTGTAAGGCATGGAGGGTGAAGCAGCAGTGTAAGGCATGGAGGGTGAAGCAGCAGTGTAAAGCATGGAGGGTGAAGCAGCAGTGTAAAGCATGGAGGGTGAAGCAGCAGTGTAAGGCATGGAGGGTGAAGCAGCAGTGTAAGGCATGGAGGGTGAAGCAGCAGTGTAAAGCATGGAGGGTGAAGCAGCAGTGTAAAGCATGGAGGGTGAAACAGTAGTGTAAAGCATGGAGGGTGAAGCAGCAGTGTAAGGCATGGAGGGTGAAGCAGAAGTGTAAGGCATGGAGGGTGAAGCAGAAGTGTAAGGCATGGAGGGTGAAGCAGTAGTGTAAGGCATGGAGGGTGAAGCAGCAGTGTAAGGCATGGAGGGTGAAGCAGCAGTGTAAGGCATGGAGGGTGAAGCAGCAGTGTAAGGCATGGAGGGTGAAGCAGCAGTGTAAGGCATGGAGGGTGAAGCAGCAGTGTAAAGCATGGAGGGTGAAGCAGCAGTGTAAGGCATGGAGGGTGAAGCAGCAGTGTAAGGCATGGAGGGTGAAGCAGCAGTGTAAGGCATGGAGGGTGAAGCAGCAGTGTAAGGCATGGAGGGTGAAGCAGCAGTGTAAGGCATGGAGGGTGAAGCAGCAGTGTAAGGCATGGAGGGTGAAGCAGCAGTGTAAGGCATGGAGGGTGAAGCAGCAGTGTAAGGCATGGAGGGTGAAGCAGCAGTGTAAGGCATGGAGGGTGAAGCAGCAGTGTAAGGCATGGAGGGTGAAGCAGCAGTGTAAGGCATGGAGGGTGAAGCAGAAGTGTAAGGCATGGAGGGTGAAGCAGCAGTGTAAGGCATGGAGGGTGAAGCAGCAGTGTAAGGCATGGAGGGTGAAGCAGCAGTGTAAGGCATGGAGGGTGAAGCAGCAGTGTAAAGCATGGAGGGTGAAGCAGCAGCGTAAGGCATGGAGGGTGAAGCAGCAGTGTAAAGCATGGAGGGTGAAGCAGCAGTGTAAGGCATGGAGGGTGAAGCAGCAGTGTAAGGCATGGAGGGTGAAGCAGCAGTGTAAGGCATGGAGGGTGAAGCAGCAGTGTAAGGCATGGAGGGTGAAGCAGCAGTGTAAGGCATGGAGGGTAAATGCTGAGAGATGTAGTTTTGCCACAGCTGGAGGCCCCCTGGTTGGGAAGCACTGCCTTAGATTTTAGTAAACCGGGCAGCTAAGCTGGAGTCCAGGATTATAGCTGTGCTCTAGTGGTGCTGAGCTGCAGTGTAAAGCATGAGACTAAGCTTAAAGGGGTACTCCGGTGAAAAAAAAAATTTTTTCAAATCAACTGGTGCCAGAAAGGTGAACCGATTTGTAAATTACTTCTATGTAAAAATCTTAATCCTTCCACTACTTATCAGCTGTTGTATTCTTCACAGGAAGTTGTGTAGGCCTTTCCAGTCTGACCACAGTGCTCTCTGCTGACACCTCTGTCCATGTCAGGAACTGTCCAGAGCAGAAGCAGATCCCCATAGAAAACCTCTCCTGCTCTGGACAGTTCCTGACAGGGACAGAGGTGACAGCAGAGAGCACTGTGATCAGACTGGAATGAACTACACACCTTCCTTTGTAGTATACAGCAGCTGTTAAGTACTGGAAGGATTAAGAATTTTTAATAGAAGTAATTTACAAATCTTTGTAACTTTCTGGCACCAGTTGATTTGGTTTTCCACTGGAGTTCCCCTTTAAATCCCTGATATGGCTGCCGGCACTTGTCTGTGTCTCCTCACAGGTGACGGTCCCTCAGCTCTTCTCCGGGGTGGTCGTGGTCCCGTCTCTTCTTCACGGTGACCTGTGGGGAGGGAACGTTGCGGAGCTGGACACCGGACCGGTGATATTTGACCCCGCCTCCTTCTACGGACACTCGGAGTTTGAGCTGGCCATCGCCGGCATGTTCGGGGGCTTCGGCTCCTCCTTTTACTCCGCCTACCATTCCAAAATCCCCAAGACCCCCGGATCCGACAAGCGGCTGAAGTTCTACCAACTCTTCCACTATCTGAACCACTGGAACCATTTTGGGGGCGGCTACCGGGGGTCCTCGCTGAGCACCATGAGAAGCCTTCTGAAGTGAGCGGACACTGACCTCCGACCTCACAAGACTCCTCCCCCTCATATTTCAGGTTAGATGCAATTGTAACGAACCCTCAGCTGTGAGAAGTTTTAGGTTTATGCAGGACTTCAGCCTCATTCACTGACAGCAAGCGGAGATGTTGACAATACAGAGAAATAGATAACGCAGCTGCTGTTGACCATGTGACGCGTGACTTCTCCAATAAACCGACTGCCCTGCGACTCTGTGTCATTGTATCCATGGTAACGAGTGACATCACCGCGCCGGACGCATATGTACGGTGTGGGGGGTTTATGTATATTTGGGGGAGGGTTACCTGCCGCTGTTTTGGTGTAACAGGGAAACATTATTATATATATATATATATATATATATATATATATATATATATATATATATATATATATATATATATATATATATATATATATATATACACACACACACATATATACTAAGCTGCTGCAGAACTTCTTTTTGTAGAGCTTTATGTCAGATGCTGAGAGGGGTTGTGCCCCCATAACAGTGCGAGCAAGAAATGCCCCAAATCAGTGCCGACCACAGTGTTACATAGTGCCAGCCTGGGCTCAGTATACACTATGTACCCTGTATTATACCAGAGTGCCCCCCTAAAGTGCCAGAAATACCCCCCAAAAGAGACAAATACCCCATCTGGAGAGTGCTCTATACTGTGCCCCCCAAAAGAGACAAATACCCCATCTGCAGAGTACCGACACTGTGCCCCCCAAAAGAGACAAATACCCCATCTGCAGAGTGCTCTATACTGTGCCCCCCTAAAGTGCCAGAAATACCCTGTCTGCAGAGTACCCGACACTGTGCCCCCCAAAAGAGACAAATACCCCATCTGCAGAGTGCCCAATACTGTGCCCCCCAAAAGAGACAAATACCCCATCTGCAGAGTGCTCTATACTGTGCCCCCCAAAAGAGACAAATACCCCATCTGCAGAGTGCCCTATACTGTGCCCCCCAAAAGAGACAAATACCCCATCTGCAGAGTACCGACACTGTGCCCCCCAAAAGAGACAAATACCCCATCTGCAGAGTGCTCTATACTGTGCCCCCCTAAAGTGCCAGAAATACCCTGTCTGCAGAGTACCCGACACTGTGCCCCCCAAAAGAGACAAATACCCCATCTGCAGAGTGCCCAATACTGTGCCCCCCAAAAGAGACAAATACCCCATCTGCAGAGTGCTCTATACTGTGCCCCCCAAAAGAGACAAATACCCCATCTGCAGAGTGCCCTATACTGTGCCCCCCAAAAGAGACAAATACCCCATCTGCAGAGTGCCCTATACTGTGCCCCCCAAAAGAGACAAATACCTCATCTGCAGAGCGCCCTATACTGTGCCCCCCAAAAGAGACAAATACTCCATCTGCAGAATGCCCGACACTGTGCCCCCCAAAAGAGACAAATACCTCATCTGCAGAGTGCCCTATACTGTGCCCCCCAAAAGAGACAAATACCTCATCTGCAGAGTGCCCTACACTGTGCCCCCAAAAGAGACAAATACCCCATCTGCAGAGTGCCCTACATTGTGCCCCCCCAAAAGAGACAAATACCTCATCTGCAGAGTGCCCTACACTGTGCCCCCCAAAAGAGACAAATACCCCATCTGCAGAGTGCTCTATACTGTGCCCCCTAAAAGAGACAAATACCTCATCTGCAGAGTGCCCTATACCGTGCCCCCCAAAAGAGACAAATACCCCATCTACAGAGTGCCCTATACTGTGCCCCCCAAAAGAGACAAATATCCCATCTGCAGAGTGCTCTATACTGTGCCCCCCAAAAGAGACAAATACCCCATCTACAGAGTGCCCTACACTGTGCCCCCTAAAAGAGACAAATACCCCATCTACAGAGTGCCCTACACTGTGCCCCCAAAAGAGACAAATACCCCATCTGCAGAGTGCTCTATACTGTGCCCCCCAAAAGAGACAAATACCCCATCTACAGAGTGCCCTATACTGTGCCCCCAAAAGAGATAAATACCCCATCTGCAGAGTGCCCTATACTGTGCCCCCAAAAGAGACAAATACCCCATCTGCAGAGTGCCCTATACTGTGCCCCCCAAAAGAGACAAGTACCCCATCTGCACAGTGCCCTATACCAGTGGTCTCCAAACTGTGGACCTCCAGATGATGCAAAACTACAACTCCCAGCATGCCTGGACATCCGGGAATGCTGGGAGTTGAAGTTTTGCATCATCTGGAGGTCCACAGTTGGAGACCACTGCCCTATACTGTGCCCCCTAAAAATATGACTCCATACAATCCCAATCACAGTGTATCTTGTATAAGGCCAATCAGAGGCCCCCCATAAAGAGCCTGTGCCTGTCATCCCCAGGTGGAGCCCCCTACAGGATGCTCCTCCATGCTGCACCTTTCAGCCTCGCTCCCTCACTGTTCTGTCACCTATGACCTCTGCAGGAGAACTAAATGTCACCGCTGATCTCTATATAGTCATAAAGTGTTTTCATAAAAAGGTCTATTGGGTACTCAGGGCTGTGGGCAAGCTGGGTGACCCAGCTGAGAAGAATGGGACATCAGACTAATGTTCTGGATCTCCGGCACTGCTGCTTATCATGGAGGTGAGGTGTCAGTGTGGCCCCTCAGTCCAGTCATGTGACCTCCCCCCCCCCCATTGTTTGAGTAGGATTGTTAACATCTATGTCTTATCTATGTCTGGAACATTGGACGTCGGGTTAAAGGGCACAATGACCCTATTGTGTAGGGGGTCGCCCCTTATCACCCCACAGGATTGGATTTACTGATAGGGACGGCTCCACCCTCACCTACTACAGGACCCACAGGGATGGAGAGGACATCACCAGAAGATCCGGGACCTCCGCACAGGATGGAAGGTAAGGTCATCCAGAGCTGCACTCACTATTCTGCTGGTGGGGTCACTGTGTACATACATTACTTATCCTGTACTGATCCTGAGTTATATCCTGTATTATACTCCAGAGCTGTACTCACTATTCTGCTGGTGAGATCACTGTGTACATACATTACATTACTTATCCAGTACTGATCCTGAGTTATATCCTGTAGATCTTTTATTAAAATTTCAAACATAACAATAAAAAAAATTACAAAACATAAACATATCATATCCGATAGAACATATCAATATAATGATCATAAAACCAACACAATAGCATAAAATACAACACCGGTCCACCCCACACTCATTCCTGCACACAAACAAATATATACAATATTTACAAAAGACATATTCCTATAATACCCATTATACCCATACCATACTAATAAACTATATACACTAATATACACTAATACTAAATGTGAATTTCCTGGCCCAGTTGCAATACCAAAACCCAATACCAGTAATATACCAAAAAGAATAACAACAACAACAATAATAATATATACAAAATAATAAAAACCAACACAAACAAAATAACACCACTTTTTTTTTTTTTTTTTGGCCCTGAGCTGGTCCCGCATCCCATGCCCCCAGTACATGTTACCAGACGTCCATGAACCAGTCCAGGATTTTCTGTATATATAAAAGTCCCATACAAACCCCCTCCCCCCTTTTTAACCCACCACCCAACCTAAACTAAACCCAAACCACAGGTGGCATCACACAATATATACAATATATACATTACATAAAATATACACAGACTAACAATATATACAATACATAAGTATACAAATAGACTACAAAATAAATACAATAACAAATACATATAACACTATAAGCCAAACAACAAACCCCTAAAGCTCAAGTTCAGTGCCTGCAAGCCCTATATTACCATAAACCAACTGCTCAAAACAAAAAGACTAATGTGCCAGCATCAGCCCACCACCAGGGGGGGACAACAGGCTAAGGCACTTTAAAGGCAGAGCCCCTCCATAGACGAGAGGCCCTGCCAGCACCCAGCCTCTCGTACTCCAGAGAACGCACCTTCACCAGGTCACCGAGAATGTTCCTAACCACCACATCCACAGGGAGGATTTTACGCTGCGTCGACACTAAACACCGTGCGTTCCACGTGTAGTACCTAACCACTGAGCTGACTAGGAATAAAGTGCACCGGTCCCAGCCTCCAAGGTTTCTGAATGCCCCATAGGCCCATTCCGCATAGGAGAGACTGGCCAGCCGAGGCCAACCAATGGAAGCGCCCACCCTGGTGTAAACCTCTGTGTTAAAGGGACAATGAAGCAGAAAATGCTCCATGCTTTCCAGCATGCCTCCACACTCTTCGCGGGGACATCCCCGGTCATCAGAGCTCCTGCACTTCAGATTGTCCCTCACACACAGTTTCCCATGGAAGCAGCGCCAAGTCAAGTCCCAAAACTTCAAGGGGATCCTGATAGAATTCAAAAGCTCTAAACCCACCTCCAGATCCCGACTTGGGCAGTCCTTGAGCGCCAATGGCCTCTGGAAATGGGAAGACAGGACCCTCTTGTCAAGGAATTTCCTCGACAGAGTCCTAATCTCCCACATCCCCAGACCCCACCGACGAATAACCTTCAGAACCGGGGTAGCATAAGCCGGGAGATGCCCGTGTGGTGTGCGAAGATCCTTCACTTGCCCTCCTGTCTCCCATTCCTGGAAGAAAGGCCGAAACCATCCCCTACAGGAGGATACCCACGGAGGAGCCCTCTCTGACCAGAGGTTTGCTATATTGGTCTTAAGAAAGGTATTCACTAGGAATACCACGGGGTTGACCATACACAACCCCCCTAGTCTCCTTGTACGGTAAGTAACCTCCCTCTTCACTAGGTTCAGTCTGTTCCCCCATAACATCTGGAAGAACACACTGTAGACCCGGGTCCAAAGAGGTTCTGGCAACATGCATACACTGCCCAGGTATATCAGTAAAGGGAGCAGGAATGTTTTGATCAGGTTAACCCTTTCCCGGAGGGTCAAAGACCAACCCTTCCACTGATCCACCTTCTGAGCGGCGATCTTAAGCCTGCTGTCCCAGTTTTGTTTGGGGTAATCCCCTTGGCCAAATTCGATGCCGAGAACTTTTGCAGATTCCTGGGGCCCTGGAAGGGCGTCCGGGAGATCAAAACTAGGATCTCCCCCTCCCAGCCAGAGACTCTCGCACTTATCCCGGTTGATCTTGGACCCGGATGCCTCCGAGTAGCGGTCCACCTCTGACATCACCCATTGGCCTTCCTCTTGTGAGGAGACAAACACGGTGACATCATCAGCATACGCTACCGCCCTCAGAGCCAAATCCGGCACCGCCAGGTCCATTCTCACCCCCGCCAAGGGTCCACAATCAATCCTCCTAAGGAAAGGATCAATTGCAAACACGTACAGTAACGGGCTCAAAGGACAACCCTGACGGACGCCAGACCCAACCTCAAAAGAGCGGCCAATCCAACCATTCACAAGCGGGAAACTCTCTGCCCCTGCATACAAGATCTTAAGCCAATCAACAAACCCCCCCGGCAGGCCATATCTCAGAAGAACAGACCAGAGGTACTCATGGTTAACCAGATCAAACGCTTTTGCCTGATCCAAGGACAGCAAGTACCCCTTCCAGTGGCCAGCCCTACCCTGCTCCACAGCCTCTCGGACACTGAGCACAGCACTAAATGTACTGCGGCCCGGAACAGAGCAATGCTGAGCCCCCGAAAGGAGCCGGGGTGCAAACTCCACCAGCCGGTTAAACAGCACTTTTGCCAGAATCTTTCGGTCCACATTGAGAAGCGCTATGGGACGCCAATTCTCAATGTGGAACGGGTCTTTACCCTTTGACAGGATGATCAGCGCTGACCTCCTCATTGACTTTGGCAGAGTGCCCGAGGATAGACACTCATTAAAAACCGCAGTCAAGAGGGGAACCAAAGTGTCCTTAAAGGTCTTATAGAACTCAGATGTTAAGCCATCCGGACCGGGTGACTTCTTGAGGGCAAGCCCATCAATAGCCATCCTGACTTCCTCTTCCCGGATCATCTCTGTCAAAACGTCAAGAGAGGGGTCTACTCCTGGTTCAGGGACGGTTTCAGCCAAGAAAGCTGATACCTTATCTCGATCTAGATCCTTCCTTCCCAAGAGGTGCGAGTAGAAGGATCTGACGACCTCCAAGATCCCTGATCTGGACCTTTTCAAGGATCCCGTACTATCAATCAGTCCTGAGACTATTTTACTATTCACTGACATCTTGCAGTTTCTGTAAGGGTCAGGCGAGCGGTACTTCCCGTAATCCCTCTCAAAAACCAAAGATGCGTGTCTGTCGTACTGGCACTTCATCAACAAGGACTTCACTCTGGAGATATCGTCACGACTACCTCCAGTCGAGACAAGGTGCTCAAGTTTCTTCCTCAGGCCCTGGTACAAACGGTACCTATTTAGGCTTCTGAGGCCCGAGAGCTGGCGGAAGAATCTTTCAACCCTTTCCTTGAAGATCTCCCACCACTCTGACTTACTGCTACAAAGGCCCAGCAATGGTACCTGGCTCTGAAGAAAATCCTCAAAGGACTGTCTTATCTCCGCTTCTTCCAAGAGAGACGAATTCAGCTTCCAATAGCCTCTGCCCATCCGGGGGGTCTCTGCGACATTCAGAGAAAACAAAATTAAACAGTGATCGGAGAACTCCACCTCAACAACAGATACTGCTGAAGAGACGGCCTCCTCCTTTAAATAAAACCTGTCTATCCTAGACCTACAACTACCCCTATGATAGGTGAATCCCACGTGGCCTGGGGTGTGCCGGATGTGGACATCCACCAGGCGAGCCTCACTCGCTATGCTATTAAGGGCGACGCTATCATAAGTCAGCTTGTCTCTGGCACCTCCCCTGTCTTGGGGCCTCGTGACAGCATTAAAGTCCCCTCCAAAGACCACCTGCCGACTTGTAAAAAGATAGGGCTTGATCCTCATAAAGAGACACTTCCGGTCCCACTTAGACTGTGGGCCGTAGATGTTAATAAGGCGAAGTTCTTGTCCCTTCATGAGGACATCTAAGATCAGGCACCTCCCCATTTCTAACTCGATAACCCGTCGGCATTCTACCGCTGCGGTAAAAAGGACCGCCACTCCGCTATACGGCTCGGCCCCAAGAGACCAGTAGGAGGGCCCATTCCTCCACTCTCTTTTAGCCTTGTAGATAGATGACATATCTGTTAGCCTGGTCTCCTGCAAAAATAAAATATCAGCATTAATATGGGCAAAAAAATCATAGGCCGCAAATCGAGCCGTATCTGACTTTATGCTGGCAACATTAATGGATGCAAGAGTCAACGGAGAGGGTGCCGCCATCAAGGGTGATTGAGTTAGACAGCTTTCTTTTTCCCACCATCCTTCCCATCCACCCCACCACCCTCCTCATCAGATGATGGTTTACCCCTTTTAAGTGAAATAGATGTGTCCATTTTCCCTTTATATACATTTTCCTCGTCCCCTGACTCTGGGCCTGTCTCCCCCCCTGAAGACATAGATTCCCCAGGGAGAGAGGACTCAGCGTCTCCTGTGAGCCCCACCGCAACATCCGGAACCTCACCCCCAGCCACCCCCTCCTCCGAAGAGGAAATGTCGCGGAGGGCTCGGAACCGGTTGGAGAGACCAATCAGAGGGAGATCAGTTGTACCTTCCTTTGGCATCTGGCAGGTGGGAGAAGATCTTACATCTCTCCTTTTCTTATTCTTCCGAGTACCCCGCTTTGTTTCTGCCCATCCCCCACTGTCCTCATCCGCGCTCCCACCATGGGAGGACAGTGAGGAGACGGCATCCCCCTCTTTGTGGATCCTTCCAGTCTCCTCATCCAGTTCACTATCCCCCAGGGCCTCAGCAGTAAGACTGGCCGCAGGGACAGGATCAGGAGTCACCCCAGTTAGTTGATGCTCCTGTGAGTCCTGAATCTCCCTGTCCCTTTGACGCTTCTCAAGACGCCTCAGTTGGGCAGGCGTCTTCTGCTTACTTTTCTTCCCTGGCCCCTGCACCCCTTCATCCCCGACAGCCATCCCCCCAGCAGAATCCACCTCACGGCTTACTCCCACCGGGGCAACAACCGCGTTGACAAAGGAACGAGGGCAGCGACTGAATGGGTGACCTAAGTCACCACACAGGTGACACCTAATCTCTGCACAAGATGTAGCGAGATGGCCTATTTCCCCACACAGAGTGCACTTCTGCACAGTGCAATTGGCACTAAAATGTGTGGGGTCACCACATCTGTGACAGAGCTTCGGCTGACCCTGGTAGAAGATCTGGATGCGATCCCTTCCGAGGAAGGTCGCAGATGGTATATGGGTAACGGTGTTTCCTGAACGCCTAAGCTTGACCATAAACGTCCAGGCCCCTGACCAGATGCCATATTCATCCCTGTTCTTTTTTGGGACCTCCACCACCTCACCATACCGACCTAGCCACGTCATGATGTCAATACAAGAAAGCGATTCATTACGGGTTAAAACGGTCACCTTCTTGACATTATTTTGGCGAGACACTGCCTGAATGGCAAAGTCTCGCCAGCCGGGCTCATTCTTTACCAACTCATAATTCGACCAGAAGAGCTCAAGCCCCTCCGGCCGAACAAAGCTGATATCGAACTCAGGGGTACCATAAGGATGTATCAAGGCATAGATGTCAGCTGCCTTAAAGCCCAACTTCAGCAGAAGCTCAACAACTTTAGATCTTGGAGGACATGTATCACTGCCTCTCCACCTCAGCCGGACCACATTCCTACGGAGACCACCTGGCCCGGCTGTAGGGAGGGACCACACATTATCCCCCCCTCTTTCCTCTCGGAAGGCTGAAAGACCATGTCTCTCTATCCAGAAGGATAGATCAACCTCCCTACCCTCTACATTGATCGATCTCTCCCCTCTCCTTAAGGCCCCCAGGAGACGCTGCTGCAAACTGTTCTCCCCAGAGCCAGAGGACGAGGAAGCTGCCCCCCTTCCCCCAGCGGTGACATTCGCGTAGCTGCGGATGGGTGCTGCCACCGCTGGGGGTGCAACTGGACCAGGCCCTACATTCCCACCACTAATCTGTGCCCCTTCACCACCCTCCTCCACATAATCCATACCCAAACCATTGACCCCTATTTTAGCTGATGTGCCCCCCATACCTCCACCCGTGCTACAGCCCAAACCACTATTCAAAGCCCCAGACAGATTTTTAGTAACAGATGAATTATTCCCCTCATTCACACCCTCAGTCACTCCAACATTAACCTCCACATTCATACTGGCTGGACCGGTGCGTTCTGGTGCAGATTTTGTACTGTCAGCATCACTGGGTACCAGGGCTGGAGCCATCACCACAGGACAGGTCACCGGTCCCTTATACAAGGACCGGGAAGCCTGCCTAGCCTGTTTATTAGCGGCCCCAGCCCTGTTTTTACCGGTACCCTCCGCCTCATCCGTACTAGAATGTCCAGCTCCTGGGCGCCGCTGATCTGGATCAGCGGCGCCAATGCAAAACAAAAGTTTTTTTCTACTTTTGGGAGAATCTATTTTTCCCTTAGCCACCACGACTACCTCCGGCACTGAGTCACCCCCCTCTCCCACAGGGGAGCGAACTACAGCACCGGAGTCTGCCTCTATGCCCACCGCTGGGCTGCCCTCACTGTACGGCCTTGCGGCCGATGCCTTCTCTGCTCCATCCCTGCTACTGCAAACAGGCATGGAGCTCTGCGCCCTTTTAGTATCTGTACTCTCCCCGCACCTTTGCACCGAGTCCACCACAGAACACGGGCTGGGCTGGGTAACGGGGCTTGCACAATGAGCTGACCCTGCGGCCGACTCAGGGTTTACAGGGAGGGGGGTGTAGATGTAACTCACCACTTCTTGCTGCTTTGGCTTGGTCTTCTTCTTCTTACCCCCAGGTGCCTCATTTGGGAGCTCATCTCCAAACACCAGATTCTGAGGACACACTGGGGATTCCAGCATGCGGATCTGGGCCATTAGCGCCCCTCCCTGGTAGCTGCTGTCACTGTCCTCCCCTGAGTCGGCAGGTGATACTGCTGGTTGCTGTGCAGGGGGCCCACTGTACGGGGCCTGCTGCTGTTGCCGCAGGCCACCAGGTGGATCTGGCTGTTGTTTTTCCTCCATCTCCTCCGCATCATCCACCTGGCTCTCAGGTTGCAGCCCCATCAACCTTTTATTTTCCTTTTCCTCCATTACCTTGAATCTTTCTCCATTTTCCAATTTTTCTTTAAATGGACCACTCTTCGCCAGTAATTCTGCTCTCCTCTCCTCCAAAGCTTGTATTTCAGCCATAAGTCTTTTTATCTCTGCCTGGATCTCTGCCTTTTTCCTCTTAGGAGTTACCTTAGCCCTGGCACGGGCACAGCGAAGTCCCTCTTCGAGCCTCCTGATGGCCTTACAGGCGTCTTCATACTCACGGAGGTGACTTTTTACCCGGGACATATAGGTGGAAATAGACTCCCGGGTCCTCAGCACTCCCCAGCCTTCCTCACTGAGGTCGGCTTCACCTCCGTGAGTACTCTGCCTCCTTCCTGATGAACCCAGCTTTCCGCTGGAAACACCCAGCTTTCCCGAGGTGGATCCAGCCTTGGAGCTCCTCACCTCTGTGGGGGGAGTTGGAGCAGCATTGCTGCGACTCCTGGTGGAACGCCTCACCCCCAAATCCTCCGATGTTCCGGCCGCTTGCTGGCTTCTACTGCTCCCCTGCGGCCTATTCCGAGGAGCAGAAGCCTGGGCCTCGCCTCCCTCACTCATGCCTGGAAACCCACTCCCTCCCTGGGGAGGAGGAAGCAGGCCCCAGGTGGAACAGATGGAAATCCCTGGAGCTCAGGAGACACAGCAGACACACAGCACAGCTGAAGCACGACCACACCCGCAACTAATTGGTCAGCACTCCAGAGCTGTACTCACTATTCTGCTGGTGAGGTCACTGTGTACATACATTACATTACTTATCCTGTACTGATCCTGAGTTATATCCTGTATTATACTCCAGAGCTGTACTCCCTATTCTGCTGGTGAGGTCACTGTGTACATACATTACATTACTTATCCTGTACTGATCCTGAGTTATATCCTGTATTATACTGCAGAGCTGTACTCACTATTCTGCTGGTGAGGTCACTGTGTACATACATTACATTACTTATCCTGTACTGATCCTGAGTTATATCCTGTATTATACCCCAGAGCTGTACTCACTATTCTGCTGGTGAGGTCACTGTGTACATACATTACATTACTTATCCTGTACTGATCCTGAGTTATATGCTGTATTATACTCCAGAGCTGTACTCACTATTCTGCTGGTGAGGTCACTGTGTACATACATTACATTACTTATCCTGTACTGATCCTGAGTTATATCCTGTATTATACTCCAGAGCTGTACTCACTATGCTGCTGGTGAGATCACTGTGTACATACATTACATTACTTATCCTGTACTGATCCTGAGTTATATCCTGTATTATACTCCAGAGCTGTACTCACTATTCTGCTGGTGAGGTCACTGTGTACATACATTACATTACTTATCCTGTACTGATCCTGAGTTATATCCTGTATTATACTCCAGAGCTGTACTCACTATTCTGCTGGTGAGGTCACTGTGTACATACATTACATTACTTATCCTGTACTGATCCTGAGTTATATCCTGTATTATACTTCAGAGCTGCACTCACTATTCTGCTGGTGAGATCACTGTGTACATACATTACATTACTTATCCTGTACTGATCCTGAGTTATATCCTGTATTATACCCCAGAGCTGTACTCACTATTCTGCTGGTGAGGTCACTGTGTATATACATTACATTACTTATCCTGTACTGATCCTGAGTTATATCCTATATTATACTCCAGAGCTGTACTCACTATTCTGCTGGTGATGTCACTGTGTACATACATTACATTACTTATCCTGTACTGATCCTGAGTTATATCCTATATTATACTCCAGAGCTGCGCTCACTATTCTGCTGTGATTTGTATACGCCATTCGCTCTGATTATATCTTATAAATAGACATCAGGTTCGGTTTCTATCTCGTGGATTATAATCTGCCAGGAGAAGCAGAATTTATTTTCGGATGATTAATGAACTCAACCCTAACAGATCCACAGCGGAGCCCCCGGGGACCCCCAGAAATGTCCCGGCTATATATGGACCCCAAAGGCTTCCGAGGAATGGAGGCGCAGCTGAAGAATGTTCTCCAGACATCCGTCCTCACCCCATGTGGACACATACAGGGCGGGTGTATCAGCGAGGCGTGGAAGTATGAGACCGACCGGGGCCGAGTGTTTGTAAAGTGGAATCAAAGAGATCAGGTCAATATCCTGTATTATAGTAGTTATATTCTTGTATATAGGAGGCAGTATTATAGTAGTTATATTCTTGTATATAGGAGCAGTATTATAGTAGTTATATTCTTGTATATAGGAGGCAGTATTATAGTAGTTATATTCTTGTATATAGGAGGCAGTATTATAGTAGTTATATTCTTGTATATAGGAGCAGTATTATAGTAGTTATATTCTTGTATATAGGAGCAGTATTATAGTAGTTATATTCTTGTATATAGGAGCAGTATTATAGTAGTTATATTCTTGTATATTGGAGCAGTATTATAGTAGTTATATTCTTGTATATAGGAGCAGTATTATAGTAGTTATATTCTTGTATATAGGAGCAGTATTATAGTAGTTATATTCTTGTATATAGGAGCAGTATTATAGTAGTTATATTCTTGTATATTGGAGCAGTATTATAGTAGTTCTATTCTTGTATATAGGAGCAGTATTATAGTAGTTATATTCTTGTATATAGGAGCTGTATTATAGTAGTTATATTCTTGTATATAGGAGCAGTGTTATAGTAGTTATATTCTTGTATATAGGAGCAGTGTTATAGTAGTTATATTCTTGTATATAGGAGGCAGTATTATAGTAGTTATATTCTTGTATATAGGGGGCAGTATTATAGTAGTTATATTCTTGTATATAGGGGGCAGTATTATAGTAGTTATATTCTTGTATATAGGAGCAGTATTATAGTAGTTATATTCTTGTATATAGGAGCAGTATTATAGTAGTTATATTCTTGTATATAGGAGGCAGTATTATAGTAGTTATATTCTTGTATATAGGAGGCAGTATTATAGTAGTTATATTCTTGTATATAGGAGCAGTATTATAGTAGTTATATTCTTGTATATAGGAGCAGTATTATAGTAGTTATATTCTTGTATATAGGAGCAGTATTATAGTAGTTATATTCTTGTATATTGGAGCAGTATTATAGTAGTTATATTCTTGTATATAGGAGCAGTATTATAGTAGTTATATTCTTGTATATAGGAGCAGTATTATAGTAGTTATATTCTTGTATATAGGAGCAGTATTATAGTAGTTATATTCTTGTATATAGGAGCTGTATTATAGTAGTTATATTCTTGTATATAGGAGCAGTGTTATAGTAGTTATATTCTTGTATATAGGAGCAGTATTATAGTAGTTATATTCTTGTATATAGGAGGCAGTATTATAGTAGTTATATTCTTGTATATAGGGGGCAGTATTATAGTAGTTATATTCTTGTATATAGGGGGCAGTATTATAGTAGTTATATTCTTGTATATAGGGGGCAGTATTATAGTAGTTATATTCTTGTATATAGGAGCAGTATTATAGTAGTTATATTCTTGTATATAGGAGCAGTATTATAGTAGTTATATTCTTGTATATAGGAGCAGTATTATAGTAGTTATATTCTTGTATATAGGAGCAGTATTATAGTAGTTATATTCTTGTATATAGGAGCAGTATTATAGTAGTTATATTCTTGTATACAGGAGCAATATTATAGTAGTTATATTCTTGTATATAGGAGAAGTATTATAGTAGTTATATTCTTGTATATAGGGGCAGTATTATAGTAGTTATATTCTTGTATATAGGAGAAGTATTATAGTAGGTATATTCTTGTATATAGGAGAAGTATTATAGTAGTTATATTCTTGTATATAGGGGCAGTATTATAGTAGTTATATTCTTGTATATAGGAGCAGTATTATACTAGTTATATTCTTGTATATAGAGGTAGTATTATAGTAGTATATTCTTGTATATAGGAGCTGTCACGATTCGGCTAGCTGGATGTGGATCCTTTGTGTCAGCGAGGGATTGGCGTGGACCGTGCCGGTGAACCGGTTCTAAGAGGCTACTGGTGTTCACCAGAGCCCGCCGCAAAGCGGGATGGTCTTGCTGCGGCGGTAGCAACCAGGTCGTATCCACCGGCAACGGCTCAACCTCGCTGACAGCTGAGAAGGCGTGGGACAGAAGGACTAGGCAGAGGCAAGGTCAGACGTAGCAGAAGGTCGGGGCAGGCGGCAAGGTTCGTAGTCAATGTGGATAGCAGAAGATGTGGAACACAGGCTTTGGACAACACTAAACGCTTTCACTGGCACAAGGCAACAAGATCCGGCAAGGGAGTGCAGGGGAAGTGAGGTGATATAGCCAGGGAGCAGGTGGAAGCTAATTAGGCTAATTGGGCCAGGCACCAATCATTGGTGCACTGGCCCTTTATACTCAGAGAGCTGGCGCGCGCGCTCGCGCCCTAGAGAGCGGAGCCGCGCGTGCCAGCACATGACAGCCGGGGACCGGGACGGGTAAGTGACTTGGGATGCGATTCGCGAGCGGGCGCGTCCCGCTATGCGAATCGCATCCCCGCCGGCAATGTCAGTGCAGCGCTACCGGTCAGCGGGTCTGACCGGGGCGCTGCAGGGAGAGAGACGCCGTGAGCGCTCCGGGGAGGAGCAGGGACCCGGAGCGCTCGGCGTAACATCTTGTATATAGGAGGCAGTATTATAGTAGTTATATTCTTGTATATAGGAGCAGTATTATAGTAGTTATATTCCTGTATATAGGAGCAGTATTATAGTAGTTATATTCTTGTATATAGGAGCAGTATTATAGTAGTTATATTCTTGTATATAGGAGGCAGTATTATAGTAGTTATATTCTTGTATATAGGAGGCAGTATTATAGTAGTTATATTCTTGTATATAGAAGCAGTATTATAGTAGTTATATTCTTGTATATAGGAGGCAGTATTATAGTAGTTATATTCTTGTATATAGGGGCAGTATTATAGTAGTTATATTCTTGTCTATAGGAGGCAGTATTATAGTAGTTATATTCTTGTATATAGGAGCAGTATTATAGTAGTTATATTCTTGTATATAGGAGACAGTATTATAGTAGTTATATTCTTGTATATAGGAGCAGTATTATAGTAGTTATATTCTTTTATATAGAAGCAGTATTATAGTAGTTATATTCTTGTATATAGGAGGCAGTATTATAGCTGTTATATTCTTGTATATAGGAGCAGTATTATAGTAGTTATATTCTTGTATATAGGAGCAGTATTATAGTAGTTATATTCTTGTATATAGGAGGCAGTATTATAGTAGTTATATTCTTGTATATAGGAGCAGTATTATAGTAGTTATATTCTTGTATATAGAAGTATTATAGTAGTTATATTCTTGTATATAGGAGCAGTATTATAGTAGTTATATTCTTGTATATAGGAGGCAGTATTATAGTAGTTATATTCTTGTATATAGGAGCAGTATTATAGTAGTTATATTCTTGTATATAGGGGCAGTATTATAGTGGTTATATTCTTGTATATAGGAGCAGTATTATAGTAGTTATATTCTTGTATATAGGAGCAGTGTTATAGTAGTTATATTCTTGTATATAGGAGCAGTATTATAGTAGTTATACTCTTGTATATAGGAGGCAGTATTATAGTAATTATATTCTTGTATATAGGAGCAGTATTTTACTAGTTATATTCTTGTATATAGGAGCAGTATTATAGTAGTTATATTCTTGTATATAGGAGCAGTATTATAGTAGTTATATTCTTGTATATAGGAGCAGTATTATAGCAGTTATATTCTTGTATATAGGAGCAATATTATAGCAGTTATATTCTTGTATATAGGAGCAATATTATAGTAGTTATATTCTTGTATATAGGAGCAGTATTATAGTAGTTATATTCTTGTATATAGGGGCAGTATTATAGTAGTTATATTCTTGTATATAGGGGCAGTATTATAGTAGTTATATTCTTGTATATAGGAGCAGTATTATTGTAGTTATATTTTTGTATATAGGAGCAGTATTATAGTAGTTATATTCTTGTATATAGGGGCAGTATTGTAGTAGTTATATTCTTGTATATAGGGGCAGTATTGTAGTAGTTATATTCTTGTATATAGGAGCAGTATTGTAGTAGTTATATTCTTGTATATAGGAGCAGTATTATAGTAATTATATTCTTGTATATAGGGAGCAGTATTATAGTAGTTATATTCTTGTATATAGGAGCAGTATTATAGTAGTTATATTCTTGTATATAGGAGCAGTATTATAGTAGTTATATTCTTGTATACAGGAGCAATATTGTAGTAGTTATATTCTTGTATATAGGGGCAGTATTGTAGTAGTTATATTCTTGTATATAGGGGCAGTATTGTAGTAGTTATATTCTTGTATATAGGAGCAGTATTATAGTAGTTATATTCTTGTATATAGGAGCAGTATTATAGTAATTATATTCTTGTATATAGGGAGCAGTATTATAGTAGTTATATTCTTGTATATAGGAGCAGTATTATAGTAATTATATTCTTGTATATAGGGAGCAGTATTATAGTAGTTATATTCTTGTATATAGGAGCAGTATTATAGTAGTTATATTCTTGTATATAGGAGCAGTATTATAGTAGTTATATTCTTGTATACAGGAGCAATATTATAGTAGTTATATTCTTGTATATAGGGGCAGTATTATAGTAGTTATATTCTTGTATATAGGAGAAGTATTATAGTAGGTATATTCTTGTATATAGGAGAAGTATTATAGTAGTTATATTCTTGTATATAGGGGCAGTATTATAGTAGTTATATTCTTGTTTATAGGAGCAGTATTATAGTAGTTATATTCTTGTATATAGGAGCAGTATTATAGTAGTTATATTCTTGTATACAGGAGCAATATTATAGTAGTTATATTCTTGTATATAGGAGAAGTATTATAGTAGTTATATTCTTGTATATAGGGGCAGTATTATAGTAGTTATATTCTTGTATACAGGAGCAATATTATAGTAGTTATATTCTTGTATATAGGAGAAGTATTATAGTAGTTATATTCTTGTATATAGGGGCAGTATTATAGTAGTTATATTCTTGTATATAGGAGAAGTATTATAGTAGGTATATTCTTGTATATAGGAGAAGTATTATAGTAGTTATATTCTTGTATATAGGGGGCAGTATTATAGTAGTTATATTCTTGTATATAGGGGGCAGTATTATAGTAGTTATATTCTTGTATATAGGAGGCAGTATTATAGTAGTTATATTCTTGTATATAGGAGCAGTATTATAGTAGTTATATTCTTGTATATAGGAGACAGTATTATAGTAGTTATATTCTTGTATATAGGAGCAGTATTATAGTAGTTATATTCTTTTATATAGAAGCAGTATTATAGTAGTTATATTCTTGTATATAGGAGGCAGTATTATAGCTGTTATATTCTTGTATATAGGAGGCAGTATTATAGTAGTTATATTCTTGTATATAGGAGCAGTATTATAGTAGTTATATTCTTGTATATAGAAGTATTATAGTAGTTATATTCTTGTATATAGGAGCAGTATTATAGTAGTTATATTCTTGTATATAGGAGGCAGTATTATAGTAGTTATATTCTTGTATATAGGAGCAGTATTATAGTAGTTATATTCTTGTATATAGGGGCAGTATTATAGTGGTTATATTCTTGTATATAGGAGCAGTATTATAGTAGTTATATTCTTGTATATAGGAGCAGTGTTATAGTAGTTATATTCTTGTATATAGGAGCAGTATTATAGTAGTTATACGCTTGTATATAGGAGGCAGTATTATAGTAATTATATTCTTGTATATAGGAGCAGTATTATAGCAGTTATATTCTTGTATATAGGAGCAATATTATAGTAGTTATATTCTTGTATATTGGAGCAGTATTATAGTAGTTATATTCTTGTATATAGGAGCAGTATTATAGTAGTTATATTCTTGTATATATGAGCAGTATTATAGTAGTTATATTCTTGTATATAGGGGCAGTATTATAGTAGTTATATTCTTGTATATAGGAACAGTATTATAGTAGTTATATTCTTGTATATAGGAGCAGTATTATTGTAGTTATATTTTTGTATATAGGAGCAGTATTATAGTAGTTATATTCTTGTATATAGGGGCAGTATTGTAGTAGTTATATTCTTGTATATAGGGGCAGTATTGTAGTAGTTATATTCTTGTATATAGGAGCAGTATTATAGTAGTTATATTCTTGTATATAGGAGCAGTATTATAGTAATTATATTCTTGTATATAGGGAGCAGTATTATAGTAGTTATATTCTTGTATATAGGAGCAGTATTATAGTAATTATATTCTTGTATATAGGAGACAGTATTATAGTAGTTATATTCTTGTATATAGGAGCAGTATTATAGTAATTATATTCTTGTATATAGGAGACAGTATTATAGTAGTTATATTCTTGTATATAGGAGCAGTATTATAGTAGTTATATTATTGTATATAGTAGGCAGTATTATAGTAGTTATATTCTAGTATATAGGAGCAGTATTATAGTAGTTATATTCTAGTATATAGGAGCAGTATTATAGTAGTTATATTCTTGTATATATAGGAGCAGTATTATAGTAGTTATATTCTTGTATATAGGAGCAGTATTATAGTAGTTATATTCTTGTATATAGGAGCAGTATTATAGTAGTTATATTCTTGTATATAGGAGCAGTATTATAGTAGTTATATTGTTGTATATAGGAGCAGTATTATAGTAGGTATATTCTTGTATATAGGAGCAGTATTATAGTAGGTATATTCTTGTATGTAGGAGCAGTATTATAGTCGTTATATTAAATATTGTACATAACTATGATATATATAGTTTTCATGATTATTATTAGTATTTTATTTATTTATTATATATATTTCTCTCTATAGGCTATGACAATGTTCAGAGGGGAAATTGCAAGTTTAGCGGCAATAAGGAGAACATGTACTGTGCGTGTACCCACTCCCATCACGTTGGCCGAGCTCCCAGCAGGAGGCGCTCTTCTTATTATGAAATGTCTGGAGCTCCGACCTATCTGCAGGTAAGTCGTGGATATATCTGCAGTGTTCTGCTGCCATCCACCATATATTCTGCATTTAATGTATTACAGAAAATATCGTCACCAATAAGTGTATTCACTGAGAAGGACGATACTAGAGATTTGAATTTATTGATATTGAATTTTTTTAATTTTTTTAAAATCTTTTTTAGATTTGCTGGAAAACTGGGGGAGCAGCTGGCGGATCTACACGTCCATAATATGAGAATGAAAATGCAGCAAAACTGCGGGACTATAGGTGAGCGGACATGGAGTCCTGTGTAAGGCCCTATTCAGGCGGAGGAATTTCCAAACGGAAATCATTTTGGGCAGTACCGGGCGGAATCCCATTAAAGTCAATGGGGCTTGAATTTTGGGAGAATTCTGTGTTTATGAAACTCAGAAATTAACTAAAATTCTGCCAAAATTGAAATGCCATTATGCTAAAAGAGGTTATCCAGGAAAAAAAATTATAATTATATATATATATATATATATATATATATATATATATACTGACTACAGAAAGTGAAACAGATTTGTAAATGACTTCTATAAAAAAATCTTAATCCTTTCAGTACTTATGAGCTGCTGAATTTGAGTTATTCTTTTCTAAGTGCTCTCTGATGACAAGTGTCTAGGGAACTGTCCAGAGTAGAAGCAAATCCCCATAGCAAACCTCTTCTACTCTGTGAAGTTCCCGAGACAAGCAGAGATGTCAGCAGAGAGCACTGTTGCCAGACAGAAAAGAACAACTCAACTTCAGCAGCTGATAATTATTGGAAGGATTAAGATTTTTTTATATAGAAGTGATTTACAAATAGGTTTAACTTTCTGGAGCCAGTTGATATATATAATAAAAAGTATTTTCCCTGGAATACCCCTTTAATGGGATTTTGCTATCCCATTCACACATTCTGCTAAATTTAAACACCTGCATTTTGCGGAATTGCTGGCAAAATCCCATTAAACTTAAATGGGTACTCCGGTGGAAAACTTTATTTTTAGAGATGAGCGAACTTACAGTAAATTCGATTCGTCACGAACTTCTCGGCTCGGCAGTTGATGGTTTTTCCTGCATAAATTAGTTCAGCTTTCAGGTGCTCCGGTGGCTGGAAAAGGTGGATACAGTCCTAGGAAAGAGTCTCCGGAGCACCTGAAAGCTGAACTAATTTATGCAGGATAAAGTCATCAACTGCCGAGCCGAGAAGTTCGTGACGAATCGAATTTACTGTAAGTTCGCTCATCTCTATTTATTTTCTTTTTTAAATCAACTGGTGCCAGAAAGTTACCGTAAACAGATTTGTAAATTACTTCTATTAAAAAATCTTAATCCTTCCAGTACTTATTTGCTGCTGAATACCACAGAGGAAATGGATTTCTTTTTGGAACACAGAGCTCTCTGCTGACATCACGAGCACAGTGCTCTCTGCTGACACCTCTGTCCATTTTAGGAACTGTCCAGAGCAGCACATGTTTGCTATCGGGATTTTCTCCTACTCTGGACAGTTCCTAAAATGGACAGAGATGTCAGCAGAGAGCACTGTGGTCATGATGTCAGCAGAGAGCTCTGTGTTCCAAAAAGAAAAGAATTTCCTCTGTAGTATTCAGCAGCTAATAAGTAGTGGAAGGATTAAGATTTTTTTTTAATAGAAATAATTTACAAATCTGTTTAACTTTCTCGCAGCAGTTGATTTAAAAATGTAAAAAAAGTTTTCCACTGGAGTACCCCTTTAATGGAGCTTGAATTTCGGCAGAATTCGGCAGAAATTACACCAAAATGTTAAGTCTGTTATGTTTAATGGGATTCCACTGTCCCATTCACACATCAGAATTTCTGCGGCCGACATTCCGCCACAGAAATTCTGCATTTCCCAAAATTTAAAGAAATGTCTTTAAATTTTGTGGAATTGTGGGAGGAATTCAATGGGGCTTGAATTTTGGCAGAATTCTGTGTTTATGCTACATAGAAATTCCACCAAAATTCAGCTAAAATTTAAAACCGTTATGTTTAATGGGATTCCGCATTCTGCAAAATTCTACGGAATTGGGGGCGGAATGCCAATAAACTCCAACATTCTGCCGAAATTCCGCTGCTGAACCAAATTTTGGTGGAATTTCAGAATTCAGCCTTGTGAACGTAGTCAGGATCACAACAGATCACATGATCATTACTGATGTTCTGCTGGTGGATCAGTGAGCCCCGGAGGTCACCACTGTGTAATAGTTATGGTGGAGGTTAAAGGAGGCACCCGCCTGGGCACAACACTATATGGAAATAATAGACTTAAAGGGGTATTCCAAGAAAAAAACTTTTTATATATATATCAACTGGCTCCAGAAAGTTAAACAAATTTGTAAATTACTTCTATTAAAAAATCTTAATCCTTTCAGTACTTATGAGCTTCTGAAGTTAAGGTTGCTCTTTTCTGTCTAAATCCTCTCTGATGACACGTGTCTTGGGAACCGCCCAGTTTAGAAGAGGTTTGCTATGGGGATTTGCTTCTAAACTGGGCGGTTCCCGAGACAGGTGTCATCAGAGAGGATTTAGACAGAAATGAACAACCTTAACTTCAGAAGCTCATAAGTACTTAAAGGATTAAGATTTTTTAATAGAAGTAATTTACAAATCTGTTTAACTTTCTGGAGTTTTTTCTTGGAATACCCCTTTAAATGTTACACAGATTTTTGTCTCTTCTTTAGGACAATGTCCGGACGGTCTGCGGCCCGTGGATAAGTTCGGGTTTCACACTACGACCTGTTGCGGATACATCCCACAGGTAAGCGGTATAGCAGTATATTCTACAGATCTCCTAAGTCAGTGATCTCCAAACTGTGGCCCTCCAGCTGTTGCAAAACTACAACTCCCAGCATGCCCGGACAGCCAACGGCTGTCCGGGCATGCTGGGAGTTGTAGTTTTGCAACAGCTGGAGGCACACTGGTTGTGAAGCACTGGCGTAAATCATCAGCCCAGAGTGTGACGTGTTGTGATTGGCCAGAGAAGTAAGGGAGGAATTATCCGTGTGTGCACTACTGGCAAACAACTTAGGCTGCTTTCACACTATAAAACCACTTCCGTTACCAACGCTCGTTAGGAAATCGGCAGTTATACGGCCGGGACAAAATCACTAACGACCGTTAGAAAATCCCATCATAGTGTATGGGATTTTTCTAATAGCCGTTTTAACCCGTTATCGCCCGTTATTTGTGAAGGACGATAGTAACGGGAGATTTAGTGCATGCACTATTTCTCCCATTCATTCATCTGTCACAAAATATCGTCCGTTATTAATAACGGACGGTAACGGGTTAAAACGGCTATTAGAAAAATCCCATAGACTATAATGGGATTTTCTAACGGTCGTTAGTGATTTTGTACCGGCCGTATAACTGCCGATTTCCTAACGGGCGTTCATAACGGAAGTTGTTTTATAGTGTGAAAGCAGCCTTAGAACTGGTATTCTATGCTGGATGTTGTAGTTTTGCAACAGCTGGAGGCACACTGGTTGTAAACACTGGTGTAAACAATCAGCCCAGGATGTGCTGTGATTGGCCAGAGAAGTAAGGGAGGAATTATCTGTGCGTGTACCACTTGCAAACAGCTCAGCTGATGTGTTGTATGTGGAGTTACAGTTTTGCAGCAGCTGGAGATGCACAATTTGGAGACCGCTGTCCTACGTTATTACAAAGTGGTTTTACTGATTTGTCACTGGTTTAACCCCTTAGGACACGGCCAATTACATTTTTTGCGTTTTCATTTATTTTTTCCTCTTCACCTTTTACGAGCCAAAACTCTTATTTTCTACACCCACACGTTTTTTATACAAAAAAATTTGGCATGACCAATCGTACTTTGTAATGACACCTTATATTTTACCATAAAATATACGGCACAATGAATTTTATTTTTTTGGGGGGGTTTGGGGGGGGATGGGCTCCAGCCACCATTTTTACTCATCAGACCCCCACAATTACAGTGTGGGTGGTCCGAAGAGCCTCAAAAAGCCTTGCTAATGCATTATTGATCACGGTATCTAAAGGGTTAATGGCGGGCATCAGCGTGATCACTGAATTCCGCCATTAGCGCCAAGGATGAAATGAGCACGAAGCTTCTGCGCTCTCTTTATGTTCATGCCATAAATGTACGTCCTGGTGCACTAAGTACCAGGGACCCATGACATACATTTACATCATGGGTCGTCTAAGGGTTAAACATTTTGCTTGCCGTCAGTGAATAGAAAAAGTTCACAAGATAATGAAATCCCATGCGCCCCGCAGGTTTTGCTACAATCTATGCCGTCTTGGACAATCCCCTGGAAAACTCCATTAAAACGTAACTAAATGATGGTGTATTCTAGTAAATGACCTATAGAGGACAATAATGTCTTCTCCGTCCTATTATGGTCCTGGTTGTATCTACAGGAGAACGAGTGGCAGGAGGACTGGGCGACCTTCTTTGTGTCTCAGCGTCTGCAGCCGCAAGTCCAGTTGATCGAGAAGGACTATGGGGACCGGACTCTTCTGGGACTGTGGTCTGAGCTGCAGGTAGGAAAGTCTGAAGATAGATGGATCCCCCCCATAGTGATAGGATTGGTGGGGTCTGTGTATATTTGTGGACATAGTTGTGGACATTGATGTGTATAGTTGTGGACATTGATGTGTATAGTTGTGGACATTGATGTGGACATTGATGTGTATAGTTGTGGACATAGTTGTGGACATTGATGTGTATAGTTGTGGAAATTGATGTGTATAGTTGTGGAAATTGATGTGTATAGTTGTGGACATAGATGTGGACATAGTTGTGGACATTGATGTGTATAGTTGTGGACATAGTTGTGGAAATTGATGTGTATAGTTGTGGACATTGATGTGTATAGTTGTGGACATTGATGTGTATTGATGTGTATAGTTGTGGACATTGATGTGTATAGTTGTGGACATTGATGTGTATTGATGTGGACAGTGATGTGTATAGTTGTGGACATAGTTGTGGACATTGATGTGGACATTGATGTGTATAGTTGTGGACATTGATGTGTATAGTTGTGGACATTGATGTGTATTGATCTGGACAGTGATGTGTATAGTTGTGGACATAGTTGTGGACATTGATGTGTATAGTTGTGGACATTGATGTGTATTGATGTGGACAGTGATGTGTATAGTTGTGGACACTGATGTGGACATTGATGTGTATAGTTGTGGACATTGATGTGTATTGATGTGGACAGTGATGTGTATAGTTGTGGACACTGATGTGGACATTGATGTGTATAGTTGTGGACATTGATGTGTATTGATGTGGACAGTGATGTGTATAGTTGTGGACACTGATGTGGACATTGATGTGTATAGTTGTGGACATCTAGTGTGGCTGATGATTGTATTTTGTCCCCAGATGAAGGCCCATAAAGCCTTCAGAGATACTGTCCTCGTTCCCTCTCTCTTACACGGGGACCTATGGGAGGCCAACGTTGCGGAGGATGACCAGGGCCCGGTTCTCTTTGACCCCGCCTCCTTCTATGGACACTCTGAGTTTGACTTGTCGGTGGGTGAGATGTTTGGAGAGCACTGTGAGGACTTCTACCAGGCGTACCACAGGAGGATCCCCAGGTCTCCCGGCTTCGCCCTCCGGCGCCTCCTCTACCAGCTCTTCCACTCCCTGAATAACTGGAACCACTTTGGCGCGGTGTTCAGGAGACGCACCCTGGACCTGGCCAGAACCCTCCTCCAGATCTTGTGAGGTCAGACGATGGCGGACGGATCTACATGACAGTCATGGCTTGTCCCCGAGGACCGGATCATCAGACGTTCTGGATCATCAGATACTGCACTCAGCATGTTTACAGTATTTTAAGGGAGGCGGGGTATTGGGGGCGGAGTTATTGGGGCCGGGTATCAGGGGCGGGGTATAGGGGGCGGGGTTATTGGAGCCGGGTATCAGGGGCGGGGTATAGGGGGCGGGGTTATTGGAGCCGGGTATCAGGGGCGGGGTATAGGGGGCGGGGTTATTGGAGCAGTTTAGGAGATAAAACCGAAATACAAATAAAACCATTGTGTGTATGAAGGATTCTTCCTCCTTATGTGTTTATATTGAGCAGTGTTTCCCATCCAGGGTGCCTCCAGCTGTTGCAAAACTACAACTCCCAGCATGCCCGGACAGCCGATGGCTGTCCGGGCATGCTGGGAGTTGTAGTTTTGCAACAGCTGGAGGCAGCCCGGATGGGAAACACTGATTTAGATGAAGGGCTGCCCAGGATGGGAAACATGAGTCTGCTTTATTTCCATGCTTATTTATATGTGGGACACTCACAAATATCACAAATGATAGGTTCAGCAGACTGTATCACACATGAAAGGATTAGATACATGAACTCAGCAGACAGTATCACACATGAGAGGATTAGATACATGAACTCAGCAGACAGTATCACACATGAGAGGATTAGATACATGAACTCAGCAGACAGTATCACACATGAAAGAATTAGATACATGAACTCAGCAGACAGTATCACACATGAGAGGATTAGATACATGAACTCAGCAGACAGTATCACACATGAGAGAATTAGATACATGAACTCAGCAGACAGTATCACACATGAGAGGATTAGATACATGAACTCAGCAGACAGTATCACACATGAAAGGATTAGATACATGAACTCAGCAGACAGTATCACACATGAGAGGATTAGATACATGAACTCAGCAGACAGTATCACACATGAGAGGATTAGATACATGAACTCAGCAGACAGTATCACACATGAAAGGATTAGATACATGAACTCAGCAGACAGTATCACACATGAGAGGATTAGATACATGAACTCAGCAGACAGTATCACATATGAGAGAATTAGATACATGAACTCAGCAGACAGTATCACACATGAGAGGATTAGATACATGAACTCAGCAGACAGTATCACACATGAGAGAATTAGGTATATGAACTCAGCAGACAGTATCACACATGAGAGGATTAGATACATGAACTCAGCAGACAGTATCACACATGAAAGGATTAGATACATGAACTCAGCAGACAGTATCACACATGAGAGGATTAGATACATGAACTCAGCAGACAGTATCACACATGAGAGAATTAGATACATGAACTCAGCAGACAGTATCACACATGAGAGGATTAGATACATGAACTCAGCAGACAGTATAACACATGAAAGGATTAGATACATGAACTCAGCAGACAGTATCACACATGAGAGAATTAGATACATGAACTCAGCAGACAGTATCACACATGAGAGGATTAGATACATGAACTCAGCAGACAGTATCACACATGAAAGGATTAGATACATGAACTCAGCAGACAGTATCACACATGATAGAATTAGATACATGAACTCAGCAGACAGTATCACACATGAGAGGATTAGATACATGAACTCAGCAGACAGTATCACACATGAGAGGATTAGATACATGAACTCAGCAGACAGTATCACACATGAGAGGATTAGATACATGAACTCAGCAGACAGTATCACACATGAGAGGATTAGATACATGAACTCAGCAGACAGTATCACACATAAAAGGATTAGATACATGAACTCAGCAGACAGTATCGCACATGAAAGGATTAGATACATGAACTCAGCAGACAGTATCACACATGATAGAATTAGATACATGAACTCAGCAGACAGTATCACTCATGAGATGATTAGATACATGAACTCAGCAGAAAGTATCACACATGAAAGGATTAGATACATGAACTCAGCAGACAGTATCACACATGAAAGGATTAGATACATGAGCTCAGCAGACAGTATCACACATGAGAGGATTAAATAGATCAACTCAGCAGACAGTATCACACATGGCAGGATTGGACACATCAGCTCAGCAGACAGTATCACACATGAGAGGATTAGATACATAGGTTCAGCAGACTGTATCACACATGATAGAATTAGATACATGAACTCAGCAGACAATATCACACATGGTAGGATTAGACACATGAGCGGATTAGATACAGCAACTCAGCAGACAGTATCACACATGAGAGGATTAGATACATCAGCTCAGCAGACAGTATCACACATTAGAAGATTAGATACATGAGCTCAGCAGACAGTATCACACATGAGAGGATTAGATACATCAACTCAGCAGACAGTGTCACACATGAGAGGATTAGATACATCAACTCAGCAGACAGTGTCACACATGAGAGGATTAGATACATCAGCTCAGCAGACAGTATCACACATGAGAGGATTAGATACATCAACTCAGCAAACAGTATCACACATGAGAGGATTAGATACATCAGCTTAACTAAAAGTATAACACATGACTGGATTAGATACATGAGCTCAGCAGACGGTATCACACATGAAAGGATTAGATACATGAGCTCAGCAGACAGTATCACACATGAAAGGATTAGATACACGAACTCAGCAGACAGTATCACACATGAAAGGATTAGATACATGAACTCAGCAGACAGTATCACACATGAAAGGATTAGATGCATGAACTCAGCAGACAGTATCACACATGAAAGAATTAGATACATGAACTCAGCAGACAGTATCACACGAGAGGATTAGATACATGAACTCAGCAGACAGTATCACACATGAGAGGATTAGATACATCAACTCAGCAGACAGTATCACATATGAGATTAGATACATCAGCTCAGCAAACAGTATCACACATGAAAGAATTAGATACATGAACTCAGCAGACTGTATCACACATGATAGAATTAGATACATGAACTCAGCAGACAGTATCACACATGAGAGGATTAGATACATCAGCTCAGCAGACAGTATCACTCATGAGAGGATTAGATACATGAGCTGAGCAGACGGTATCACACATGAGAGGATTAGATACATCAGCTAGGGAAACAGTATCACCCAAGAGGTTTAGATACATCAGCTGCTATTATATAATACAGTCTGCTGAGCCTCGGTATCTAAGTTTATATTGTGTGATACTGTCTTCTGAGTTAATGTATCTAATCCTTTGATGTGTGATACTGTCTTCTGAGTTAATGTATCTAATCCTTTGATGTGTGATACTGTCTTCTGAGTTAATGTATCTAATCCTTTAATGTGTGATACTGTCTTCTGAGTTAATGTATCTAATCCTTTGATGTGTGATACTGTCTTCTGAGGTAATGTATCTCATCCTTTGATGTGTGATACTGTCTTCTGAGTTAATGTATCTAATCCTTTGATGTGTGATACTGTCCGCTTGGTTCTCATGAATGATGGTGATGTAGATCATGATTTCAGCCACTAGAGGGCAGAATAATCACAGAAATACAAAACATGAGAAATCCCAGCCCTGCAGGCAACATCCATTATAGCAGCTGGAGGCTGTCTGGACATGCTGGGAGTTGTAGTTTTGTAACAGCTGGAGGTTCACAGTTTGAAGACCACTGCCCTATATCTCCTCTAGGTGTTAGAAAAGAGGAAGATGATGGGAGGAGTAGTTATGTGCCATTAATATCTGATCAGTAGGTTCCGACCTCAGATCAATCACACAGCGCCTCCACCATACAAGTGGTTGTGCCTGGTAATGCAGCCGGTCCCATTCACTAGTGCTGGACTGTGGGGTCTCAGGGGTCGGACCCCAATATTCTCACATCAGAAGGTAAAATCATCCCAGAGAATCACCTTGACCCCCCCCTTAATGATGACCCCATACAGTGCCCCATACAGTGCCCCAGACGCCCCATACAGTGCCCCAGAGTCCTCATACAGTGCCCCAGACGCCCCATACAGTGCCCCAGACGCCCCATACAGTGCCCCAGACGCCCCATACAGTGCCCCAGACGCCCCATACAGTGCCCCAGACGCCTCATACAGTGCCCCAGACGCCTCATACAGTGCCCCAGATGCCCCATACAGTGCCCCAGACGCCCCATACAGTGCCCCAGATGCCCCATACAGTGCCCCAGACGCCCCATACAGTGCCCCAGACGCCCCATACAGTGCCCCAGACGCCTCATACAGTGCCCCAGACACCTCATACAGTGCCCCAGACGCCCCATACAGTGCCCCAGACGCCCCATACAGTGCCCCAGACGCCCCATACAGTGCCCCAGACGCCCCATACAGTGCCCCAGACGCCCCATACAGTGCCCCAGATGCCCCATACAGTGCCCCAGATGCCTCATACAGTGCCCCAGACGCCCCATACAGTGCCCCAGACGCCCCATACAGTGCCCCAGACGCCCCATACAGTGCCCCAGACGCCCCATACAGTGCCCCAGACGCCCCATACAGTGCCCCAGACGCCCCATACAGTGCCCCAGACGCCTCATACAGTGCCCCAGACGCCTCATACAGTGCCCCAGACGCCCCATACAGTGCCCCAGACGCCCCATACAGTGCCCCAGAGTCCTCATACAGTGCCCCAGACGCCCCATACAGTGCCCCAGACGCCCCATACAGTGCCCCAGACGCCCCATACAGTGCCCCAGAGTCCTCATACAGTGCCCCAGACGCCCCATACAGTGCCCCAGACGCCCCATACAGTGCCCCAGACGCCCCATACAGTGCCCCAGACGCCCCATACAGTGCCCCAGACGCCCCATACAGTGCCCCAGACGCCCCATACAGTGCCCCAGACGCCTCATACAGTGCCCCAGATGCCCCATACAGTGCCCCAGACGCCCCATACAGTGCCCCAGATGCCTCATACAGTGCCCCAGATGCCCCATACAGTGCCCCAGATGCCCCATACAGTGCCCCAGATACCCCATACAGTGCCCCAGACGCCCCATACAGTGCCCCAGACGCCCCATACAGTGCCCCAGACGCCCCATACAGTGCCCCAGACGCCCCATACAGTTCCCCAGATGCCCCATACAGTTCCCCAGATGCCTCATACAGTGCCCCAGATGCCCCATACAGTGCCCCAGATGCCCCATACCATGTCTGAAATGCCCCATACAGTGCCCCAGATGCCTCATACAGTGCCCCAGATGCCTCATACAGTGCCCCAGATGCCTCATACAGTGCCCCAGATGCCCCATACAGTGCCCCAGATGCCCCATACAGTGCCCCAGATGCCCCATACAGTGCCCCAGATGCCCCATACCATGTCTGAAATGCCCCATACAGTGCCCCAGATGCCCCATACAGTGCCCCAGATGCCCCATACAGTGCCCCAGATGCCTCATACAGTGCCCCAGATGCCCCATACAGTGCCCCAGATGCCCCATACAGTGCCCCAGATGCCTCATACAGTGCCCCAGATGCCCCATACAGTGCCCCAGATGCCCCCTACAGTGCCCCTGGTGCCCCAGATACGCGGTTGGATACTCAGCTGTGATACGCGGTTGGATACACGCTGTGATACGCGGTTGGATACACGGCTGTGATACGCGGTTGGATACACGGCTGTGATACGCGGTTGGATACACGGCTGTGATACGCGGTTGGATACACGGCTGTGATACGCGGTTGGATACACGGCTGTGATACGCGGTTGGATACACGGCTGTGATACGCGGTTGGATACACGGCTGTGATACGCGGTTGGATACACGGCTGTGATACGCGGTTGGATACACGGCTGTGATACGCGGTTGGATACACGGCTGTGATACGCGGTTGGATACACGGCTGTGATACGCGGTTGGATACACGGCTGTGATACACGGTTGGATACACGGCTGTGATACGCGGTTGGATACACGGCTGTGATACGCGGTTGGATACTCAGCTGTGATACGTGGTTGGATACACAGCTGTGATACGCGGTTGGATACATGGTTGTGATACGCGGTTGGATACACAGCTGTGATACGCGGTTGGATACACGCTGTGATATGCGGTTGGATAATCGGATTTGATACGTGGTTGGATACACGGCGGTGTTATGTGGTTGGATAAATGGTTGTGATACGTGGTTGGATACACCAGTGGTGATGTATCTCTGGAGGTATCTCTCACATTCCTTGTGGTATTCGGAGAAGAGAATTCCAGACAATTCTCTATATAGAGACGACAACTGCGACTGCGACTATTACTGGGAATATGTGAGGAGGAGATGCCAGGAATGTCACAGCTGCCAGTCACCCCGAGACCCCCAGACCACCCTACACAGACACTATCCAGTGTATCCAAGCCTATCACAGGGATACTGTCTGCTGACCTGTGTATCTAATCCAGTCACCTCCGAGACCCCCGAGACCCCAGACCACCCTATACAGACACTATCCAGTGTATCCAAGCCTATCACAGGGGATACTGTCTGCTGAGCTGTGTATCCAAAGTTATCACGTGTGCTACTAACTGCTAAACCATGTATCTAATCCTATCATGTGTGATACTGTCTGCTGAGCCATGTATCTAATCCTGTCATGTGTGATACTGTCTGCTGAGCCGTGTATTTAATCCTGTCATGTGTGATACTGTCTGCTGAGCGGTGTATCTAATCCTATCATGTGTGATACTGTCTGCTGAGCCGTGTATCTAATCTTGTCATGTGTGATACTGTCTGCTGAGCCATGTATCCAAGCCTATCATGTGTGATACTGTCTGCTGAGCTGTGTATCCAAGCCTATCATGTGTGATACTATCTGCTGAGCCGTGTATCTAATCCTGTCAAGTGAAATACTGTCTTCTGAGCCGTGTATCTGATCCTATAATGCGTGATACTGTCTGCTGAGCCGTGTATCCAAGCCTATCATGTGTGATACTGTCTGCTGAGCCTGTATCAAATACAATCAGGTATCTAAGCAGTGGATACTCAAAGATTCACACAGAACCACAACCACCATCATGTGACAAAACCGGTTGCAATACTACAACTCCCAGCATGCCCGTACAGCCGTTGGCTGTCCGGGCATGCTGGGAGTTGTAGTTTTTCAATTCCCTGAGGACCACAGGAATGTGAGTGTGGGTTCAGTGTAGCTGTGGAGCCCCCCTTTAAGACCCCCGCCCCGTACTTGATGGGTGACTGACATGATCATGTGACACGGATTTAAAGGAGCAACGTCCTAAAATACTCATGGCTGCCGGCGCCCTTACTGCCCCTTCACCTGCCCCGAAAAACTGCAAAGAAAAATATTTGTCTGCCCTGGTGAATTCCGAGCACATATCTTGGGGCGGGGGGCATCCATAAATATCTAAAGGGGTCTCGGGGGTCTGTGACCGCAACATGTGCAGCCTCTGACTGATCGCCGTGTCTCACCTAAAAATAACGGGGCGGTTATTTAGGGCGCCGATTCTTCCATCAGTCTCCTAAAATAATTCCCAAAAAATTCGGCACCTGCCAAGTGATCGTGTACACTCACCGGCCACTTCATTATCGCTTGTTAACCCCTTAACGACACAGGGCGAACATGTACGCCCTGGTTGCAGTCGGGGTATATGAAGCACGCTCTGCATAGCTGAGCACGCTTCATACCTGGTGAGTATCGGCTGCCATCAGCCGTTACTGATCACAGCACCTAAAGCAGCCACGGTATCTGTTGAGACTCATCGGATCCCCTGCAGCGAGATTGCGGGGGGGTCTGATGGTTCAGGATGGCCGCCAAAGTTTTAACCCCTTAACGACCTGGGGTTTTTCCGTTTTTGCATTTTCGTTTTTTCCTCCTTACCTTTAAAAAATCATAACTCTTTAAATTTTGCACCAAAAAATCCATATGATGGCTTATTTTTTGCGCCACCAATTCTACTTTGTAATGACATCAGTCATTTTACCCAAAAATCTACGGCGAAACGGAAAAAAAAATCATTGTGCGACAAAATTGAAGAAAAAACGCCATTTTGTACATTTTGGGGGCTTCCGTTTCTACGTAGTACATTTTTCGGGTAAAATGACACCTTATCATTATTCTGTAGGTCCATACGATTAAAATGATCCCCTACTTATATAGGTTTGATTTTGTCGCACTTCTGGAAAAAATCATAACTACATGCAGGAAAATGAATACGTTTGAAAATGTCATCTTCTGACCCCTATAACTTTTTTATTTTTCCGCATACGGGCCGGTATGAGGGATAATTTTTTGCGCCGTGAACTGAAGTTTTTAGCGGTACCATTTTTGTATTGATTGGACTTTTTAATCGCTTTTTATTCATTTTTTTCATGATATAAAATGTGACCAAAAATATGCTATTTTGGACTTTGGAATTTTCTTGCGCGTACGCCATTGACCGTGCGGTTTATTTAACTATATATTTTTATAATTCGGACATTTACGCACGTGGCGATACCACATATGTTTATTTTTATTTACACAGTTTTTTTTTTTTATAGACATATTTGGTATCGCCGAATATGTCCGACCTATTAAAATATAATGTTATTGAGCCCGTATAATGAACGGCGTGAACGTAAAAAAATAAGTCCAAAATTGCTGATTTTTGGTCACATGGTATCCCAGAAGAGATGGAATAAAAAGTGTTTAAAAATTCACAAACGTGGTACCAATAAAATCTACAGATCATGACGCAAAAAATGAGCCCTCGTATAGCCCCGTATACAGAAAAATAAAAAAAAGTTATAGGGGTCAGAATAGGGCAATTTTAGGAATATTTATTTTTTTGCAAAAAGTTGAAAAAAATTTTTAAAGTTGTAAAATAATAGAAAAACGGTATAAATTAGATATCGTTTTAATGGCGTTGACCTACAGAACAAAGAGAACCTGTCAGTTTTACCAACAAGTGCGCTACGAACCAACAAAACCCCTCAAAAGTAGCAGAATTGCGGTTTTCTTTTCAATTTCCCACCACAAATAGTATAGTTTTTTTTATTTCTCCGTATATTTTATGGTAAAAGGAGTGAGGTCATTACAAAGTACAATTGGTCGCGCAAAAAACAAGCCCTCATATGGGTCTGTGGATGGAAAAATAAAAGCGTAATGGCTCTTATAAGGGAAAAAAGGAAACGCATAGATTACAGCTGACTGTGTTCTTAAGAGGTTAAGCCCGAGAAGGCACGGAGGGGTTAAAAGGGTTTTCCGGGATGAGGAAAACGGGTAATTTCTTCCGAAAACAGCGCCGCCCCTGTCCTTAGGTTGTGTGTGGTATTACAATGTGACTCCACTCAATTTAACTGAACTGCAATACCACACACTACCTGAGGACAGGGGCGGCGCTGTTTTTGGAAGAAATCAGCTCTGTTTTTCTCCAGAGTCAGACATGTAACATATCTATCTATCTGTATATATATTTATATCAGAAAAGACAGACCTACCTCCTTCTTAGCTCGAGGAGGACTACAAGTCCCAGCACGGCACCGCCTTCAGCTACATATCTTCATTAATTTGGTGAGGAAACTCTCTTTTCATCCAAGTCTTGCTGAGTCGGTCGACCATGTCCTCCATCTTCCTCATCACCACAAGGGATTCTGGGATGGATTCTCCTCAGGCGCCATGGTTACCGTGGTTGTTATGGCTGTGCTTGGCGATGGGGTCACATATTGGTTCCTAGAATCTAGGTCAGTGGTCTCCAGACTGTGGACCCCCAGCTGTTGCAATACTACAACTCCCAGCATGGCCGGACAGCTGTTGGCCATGTCCTCCATCTTCCTCATCACCACAAGGGATTCTGGGATGGATTCTCCTCAGGCGCCATGGTTACCGTGGTTGTTATGGCTGTGCTTGGAGATGGGGTCACATATTGGTTCCTAGAATCTAGGTCAGTGGTCTCCAGACTGTGGACCCCCAGCTGTTGAAATACTACAACTCCCATCATGCCCGGACAGCTGTTGGCCATGTCCTCCATCTTCCTCATCACCACAAGGGATTCTGGGATGGATTCTCCTCAGGCGCCATGGTTACCGTGGTTGTTATGGCTGTGCTTGGAGATGGGGTCACATATTGGTTCCTAGAATCTAGGTCAGTGGTCTCCAGACTGTGGACCCCCAGCTGTTGCAATACTACAACTCCCAGCATGCCCGGACAGCTGTTGGCCATGTCCTCCATCTTCCTCATCACCACAAGGGATTCTGGGATGGATTCCCCTCAGGCGCCATGGTTACCGTGGTTGTTATGGCTGTGCTTGGCGATGGGGTCACATATTGGTTCCTAAAATCTAGGTCAGTGGTCTCCAGACTGTGGACCTCCAGCTGTTGCAATACTACAACTCCCAGCATGCCCGGACAGCTGTTGGCCATGTCCTCCATCTTCCTCATCACCACAAGGGATTCTGGGATGGATTCTCCTCAGGCGCCATGGTTACCGTGGTTGTTATGGCTGTGCTTGGCGATGGGGTCACATATTGGTTCCTAGAATCTAGGTCAGTGGTCTCCAGACTGTGGACCCCCAGCTGTTGCAAAACTACAACTTCCAGCATGCCCGGACAGCCGTTGGCTGTCCGGGCATGCTGGGAGTTGTAGTTTTGCAACAGCTGGAGACAACACTGGTTGGGAAACTATAACTGCATGAAACTTATATGAAGGGTTAATATGGCCTCTGTGGTGTCTCCAATGTCCGCCATCTTTCCTCTGTCCCCAAGTTTAACCCCTTCCTCTGATCTGATATGCCTTTTGGGGCCTTAGCACCTAAGCTTGTTTTTTACTTGCGGGCAAGGTTGTACTTTCCGATATACTTTCCGTATATTTTATCGGTTCCTTTTTATTAACCCCTTCCCGACCCTGGACGTACCAGTACATGGCGGGACGGGTGAGTGGAATATGGCGTGGGTTCACTTCAAAACCGCCGCCATCAGACATCTGCCGGTAATGACGGACATGGGAGATCGTTTAAATGGTTAAATGCCGTGATCAATAGTGATAGCAGCATTTAAACAGTAGATGGTGGTGATCCCTGGTGTCTAGGGGTCCCACATCCCCCCCCCCCCAACGTGATGTAATCGCGAGGTACCGATGGGTTGTTGGGGAGGCCTTACCCGTGCCATGGCGTCTTTCCCTGGACCGGCGGTTATTAAAGTCTGCCCAAGGTTTTCGTTTTTTTTTTCATTCCTGTTTTTGACCTGAAAAAGCGTGTGGCTATTTTATTATTATTATTATTTTTATTTTTTTTTTAAATAGTGGGTTTTAGTCTGTGTTTTTTCCCTTTGTTTTTATCATGGCAAATTATGTGACTCAAGGATTTCTATGAAAGAAATGGGATAAAATAAAAAAAATAAAAAAAATAAAAAAAACGCCAACGCTAAACACACATGCCGATTTTTTTTTCTTCTGCTCCCATAAACTTCAATGTGAGAGAAACGTCAAGATTTTGTAAAAAAAAAACAAAAAAACAACGCCATAGTCTCAACATACTGCCAGAGCCCAAAACTGCACAAAAAGCGCCAAAGACGAGTGAAAAAAAAAAAAAAATGTTTTCACTCATCTTATAAGATATATATATGAAAAAAACCCTTATAAAATTGAAATCGCCCCCTTTCCCTTTTTTTATATATCAAAAATAAACATATTTGGTATCACCACGTGCGTAATTGTCAGCACTATTAAATGATCCCATTCCTGATCCTGCGCGGTCAACAACGTCAACGGCAAAAAATTCCCAACCCTCAAATTGATGATTTTTGATCACATTACATTCCAGAATTTTTTTTTTTTTTTTAAGTCATCAAAAAGTCAGAACAACAAAAACGTGGTTCCGTTAAAAACTACCGCTTATGGTGCAAGAAATAAACCCTAACACCGCTCCGTAGGTGGGAAAGTAACATTTCTATAGGGGTCGATGAGCAGATTTATAGTCACATAGTTAGTACGGTTGAAAAAAGACATATGTTCATCAAGTCCAACCAGAGAATTAAGGGGTAGGGATGTGGTGCGATATTGGGGAAGGGATGGGATTTTATATTTCTTCATAAGCATTAATGTTATTTTGTTCCAGGAATGGATCTAATCCTGTTTTAACCCCTTAAGGACCAAGGATGTACAGGTACGTCCTTGGTCCTGCTCCCGTGATATAACGCGGGGTTACACGGTAACCCCGCATCATATCACGGCGGGCCCAGCGTCATAGTGAAGCCGGGACCCGCAGCGCCGATCGCGGCGCCGCGCGCTATTAACCCTTTAGCCGCGCGCTCAGAGCTGAGCCGCGCGGCTAAAAGAGAAAGTAAAAAGTGCCGGTTAACTCAGTGGGCTGTTCGGGATAGCGGCGGTGAAATCGCGGCATCCCGAACAGCTTACAGGACAGTGGGAGGGTCCCTACCTGCATCCTCGCTGTCCGATTGCCGAATGACTGCTCAGTGCCTGAGATCCAGACATGAGCAGTCATGCGGCAGAATCATCGATCACTGGTTTCCTATGAGAAATCAGTGAGCAATGATAAAGATCAGTGTGTGCAGTGTTATAGGTCCCTATGGGATAACAATGATCAGTATAAGAGATCAGTGTGTGCAGTGTTATAGGTCCCTATGGGATAACAATGATCAGTATAAGAGATCAGTGTGTGCAGTGTTATAGGTCCCTATGGGATAACAATGATCAGTATAAGAGATCAGTGTGTGCAGTGTTATGGGTCCCTGTGGGATAACAATGATCAGTATAAGAGATCAGTGTGTACAGTGTTATAGGTCCCTATGGGATAACAATGATCAGTATAAGAGATCAGTGTGTGCAGTGTTATGGGTCCCTGTGGGACCTATAACACTGCAAAAAAAAAGTGAAAAAAAAGTGAATGAATATCATTTAACCCCTTCCCTATTAAAAGTTTGAATCACCCCCCTTTTACCATAAAAAAACACAGTGTAAATAAAAATAAACATATATGGTATCACTGCGTGCGAAAATGTCCGAATTATAAAAATATATCGTTAAATAAACCGCTCGGTCAATGGCGTACGCGCAAAAAAATTCCAAAGTCCTATCAATGCAAAAATGGTACCGTTAAAAACTTCAGATCACGGCGCAAAAAATGAGCTCTCATACCGCCCCATATACGGAAAAATATATGTTATAGGGGTCAGAAGATGACAATATTAAACATATACATTTTCCTGCATGTAATTATGATTTTTTCCGAAGTGCGACAAAATCAAACCTATATAAGTAGGGGATCATTATAATCATATGGACCTACAGAATAAAGATAAGGTGTCATTTTTACCGAAAAATATACTACGTAGAAACGGAAGCCCCCAAAAGTTACAAAACAGCGTTTTTTTTTCAATTTTGTCGCACAATGATTTTTTTTCCGTTTCACGGTAGATTTTTGGGCAAAATGACTGACGTCATTACAAAGTAGAATTGGTGGCGCAAAAAATAAGCAATCATATGGATTTTTAGGTGCAAAATTGAAAGAGTTATGATTTTTTAAAGGCAAAGAGCAAAAAACGAAAATGCAAAAACGGAAAAAACCCCGGTCCTTAAGGGGTTAAAGCTGTTAATATTTCCTGCTGAGACCAGTTCCTGAGGTAGACCTTTCCATAAATTCACAGTCCTCACGGTAAAGAAGGCGTGTCGCCCCTTGAGACTAAACTTTTTCTTCTCCAGACGGAGGGAATGCCCCCTCGTCCTTTGGGGGGGGTTTAACCTGGAACAGTTTTTCTCCATATTTTTTGTATGGGCCATTTATATTCTTATATACGTTTATCATATCCCCCCTTAAACGTCTCTTCTCAAGACTAAACAATTGTAACTCCTTTAATCGCTCCTCATAGCTAAGATGTTCCATGCCCCATATTAGTTTAGTCGCCCGTCTCTGCACCCTTTCCAGCTCCGCAGTGTCCCTTTTATGGACAGGTGCCCAAAACTGAACAGCATATTCCAGGTGAGGTGTGTATGGTATGTGGAATCCTATAGAAGTCTATGGGCTCTAATTTGAGGCAGAATTCCGTATGTGTGAACAGACCCTTAGAGGGGGAAAACCTCGGGGGGGGGGGGGGGGGGGGGTTGTGAAGGGGTTAATATCGCCGTAAAAAGGCGTATCTGCGGTTAAGTTTTGAAGCAAGATGATTGTATGGGAGAGATTCTGGGTGCAATGAAATGAGTCAAAATTAATTAACCCCTTCATGGCATCAAAGGTAAATGTACGTCCTTTTGACCTGTCTATAACCATGGGCTCGACAAGTCCTGGGCGCCAGTATCAATGAAGACAAAAAGGGGTCCATCCCTATACTAGCATGGTGTACCTAATAAAGTGGACAGTGAGTGTATACAGGAGTCACTACTGACCCATCACAGTCATATGCAGGATGACAAGAAGCTTATATTCCGTTACAATGTACCAGTGACAGCACAGCATCTACTGCGCATGAGCCAAGAGTTCAACACGCGTTTGTAAACAACAGAAGCCCCTCCCAGTCTCCGCCCATCGCTTTCCATGAACACGCCCACCTTTTCCCCTTACCTGGAGGCAAAACGGAGAGTGGGAGAAGACTCCGCCCCGCATAGTGATGGATAGCTTCATCAGCCAATGGGAGAAGACTGATCCCATAGCAACTGTCATCCTGTCCAATCAGAGAGAGGAGGAGGCGGGGCGGGAGCTGTCAGGCTGTGAAGTCTTCTCCACGTCTGGCAGAACGTCTTGTGCTGGAGACGGGAGAGGTAGGAGCCGTGTGTGTACGTGATGGTGTGTACTGTGCCCACACGACGGCGCGGTATCTGCTGCGTGTGCGGTGTGTGCAGTGCGGGCTCCGGAGGGGTGTACTTTATGTATAGTGTGTGTATGTATAGTATATATGTATGGTGTGTATGTATAGTATATGTATGGTGTGTATGTATGGTGTATATGTATGGTGTATATGTATAGTGTATGTATGGTGTATATGTATGGTGTATATGTATGGTGTATGTATGGTGTATATGTATAGTGTATGTATGGTGTGTATGTATGGTGTGTATGTATGGTGTATGTATGGTGTATGTATTGTGTGTATGTATGGTGTGTATATATAGTGTATGTATGGTGTGTATGTATGGTGTATGTATGGTGTGTATGTATGGTGTATGTATGGTGTGTATGTATAGTGTATGTATGGAGTGTATGTATAGTGTATGTATGGTGTGTATATATAGTGTATGTATGGTGTGTATATATAGTGTATGTATGGTGTGTATGTATGGTGTATGTATGGTGTGTATGTATAGTGTATGTATGGAGTGTATGTATAGTGTATGTATGGTGTATATGTATGGTGTATAGTGTATGTATGGTGTATATGTATAGTATATGTATGGTGTATATGTATAGTATATGTATGGTGTATAGTGTATGTATGGTGTATATGTATAGTATATGTATGGTGTATATGTATAGTATATGTATGGTGTATAGTGTATGTATGGTGTATGTGTATGTATGGTGTATGTGTATATATAGTGTATGTATGGTGTGTATATATAGTGTATGTATGGTGTGTATATATAGTGTATGTATGGTGTGTATATATAGTGTATGTATGGTGTGTATATATAGTATATGTATGGTGTATATGTATAGTATATGTATGGTGTATAGTGTATGTATGGTGTATGTGTATATATAGTGTATGTATGGTGTGTATGTATAGTGTATGTATGGTGTATAGTGTATGTATGGTGTATATGTATGGTGTATATGTATAGTGTATATGTATGGTGTATATGTATAGTATATGTATGGTGTGTATATATAGTGTATGTATGGTGTATATGTATAGTATATGTATGGTGTGTATATATAGTGTATGTATGGTGTGTATGTATATGTATGGTGTGTATGTATATGTATGGTGTATGTATGGTGTGTATGTATATGTATGGTGTATGTATGGTGTATATGTATAGTGTATGTATGGTGTATATGTATAGTGTATGTATGGTGTATGTATTGTGTGTATGTATGGTGTGTATGTATGGTGTGTATGTATGGTGTGTATGTATAGTGTATGTATGGTGTGTATGTATAGTGTATGTATGGTGTGTATGTATAGTGTATGTATGGTGTGTATATATAGTGTATGTATGGTGTGTATGTATGGTGTATATGTATGGTGTATGTATGGTGTGTATGTATAGTGTATGTATGGTGTATATGTATGGTGTATAGTGTATGTATGGTGTATATGTATAGTATATGTATGGTGTATATGTATAGTATATGTATGGTGTATAGTGTATGTATGGTGTATATGTATAGTATATGTATGGTGTATATGTATAGTATATGTATGGTGTATAGTGTATGTATGGTGTATGTGTATATATAGTGTATGTATGGTGTGTATATATAGTGTATGTATGGTGTGTATATATAGTGTATGTATGGTGTGTATATATAGTGTATGTATGGTGTGTATATATAGTGTATGTATGGTGTGTATATATAGTATATGTATGGTGTATATGTATAGTATATGTATGGTGTATAGTGTATGTATGGTGTATGTGTATATATAGTGTATGTATGGTGTGTATATATAGTGTATGTATAGTGTATGTATGGTGTATATGTATGGTGTATAGTGTATGTATGGTGTATATGTATGGTGTATATGTATAGTGTATATGTATGGTGTATATGTATAGTATATGTATGGTGTGTATATATAGTGTATGTATGGTGTATATGTATAGTATATGTATGGTGTGTATATATAGTGTATGTATGGTGTGTATGTATGGTGTGTATGTATAGTGTATGTATGGTGTGTATGTATAGTGTATGTATGGTGTGTATGTATAGTGTATGTATGGTGTGTATGTATAGTGTATGTATGGTGTGTATGTATAGTGTATGTATGGTGTATATGTATAGTGTATATGTATAGTGTATGTATGGTGTATAGTGTATGTATGGTGTATATGTATAGTATATGTATGGTGTATATGTATAGTATATGTATGGTGTATAGTGTATGTATGGTGTATATGTATAGTGTATGTATGGTGTGTATGTATAGTGTATGTATGGTGTGTATATATAGTGTATGTATGGTGTGTATATATAGTGTATGTATGGTGTGTATATATAGTGTATGTATGGTGTGTATATATATAGTGTATGTATGGTGTGTATATATAGTGTATGTATAGTGTATGTATGGTGTGTATGTATAGTGTATGTATAGTGTATGTATGGTGTATATGTATGGTGTATATGTATAGTGTATGTATGGTGTGTATATATAGTGTATGTATGGTGTGTATATATAGTGTATGTATGGTGTGTATGTATAGTGTATGTATGGTGTGTATGTATAGTGTATGTATGGTGTGTATGTATAGTGTATGTATAGTGTATGTATGGTGTATATGTATGGTGTATATGTATAGTGTATGTATGGTGTATAGTGTATGTATGGTGTATAGTGTATGTATGGTGTGTATGTATAGTATATGTATGGTGTGTATATATAGTGTATGTATGGTGTATATGTATAGTGTATGTATGGTGTATATGTATAGTGTATGTATGGTGTATGTATGGTGTATATGTATAGTATGTGTATAGTGTATGTATGGCGTGTATGTATGGTGTATATGTATAGTGTATGTATGGTGTATAGTGTATGTATAGTGTATGTATGGTGTATATATAGTGTATGTATGGTGTCTATATAAATAGTGTATGTATGGTGTGTATATATAGTGTATGTATGGTGTGTGTATATATAGGGTATGTATGGTGTATGTGTATAGTGTATGTATGGTGTATATGTATAGGGTATGTATGGTGTATGTGTATAGTGTATGTATGGTGTATATGTATAGTATGGTGTATAGTGTATGTATGGTGTATATCTATAGTGTATGTATGGTGTGTGTATGTATGGTGCGTATGTATATGTATGGTGTGTATGGTGCGTATGTATATGTATGGTGCGTATGTATATGTATGGTGTATATGTATCGTATATGTATGTATATGTATGGTGTGTATGTGTATGTATATGAATGGTGTATATGTATGTATATGTATGGTGTGTATGTGTGTGTATGGTGCGTGTGTATGTATGGTGCGTATGTATGTATGGTGCGTATGTATGGTGTGTATGTATATGTATTGTATATGTATGGTATGTATGTATATGTATGGTGCGTATGTATATGTATTGTATATGTATGGTGCGTATGTATATGTATGGTGTATATGTATAGTATATGTATGGTGTATGTGTATGGTGTGTATATATAGTGTGTGTATAGTGTATGTATGGTGTGTGTATATATAGTGTATATATAATGTATGTATAGTGTATGTATGGTGTATGTATGGTTTATATGTATAGTGTATGTATGGTTTGTATGTATAGTGTATGTATGGTGTGTATATATAGTGTATGTATGGTGTGTGTGTATATATAGTGTATGTATGGTGTGTGTGTATATATAGTGTATGTATGGTGTATGTATATATAGTGTATGTATGCTGTGTATTTATGGTGTATATGTATAGTGTATGTATGGTGTATATGTATAGTGTATGTATGGTGTATATGTATAGTGTATGTATGGTGTGTGTGTATATATAGTGTATGTATGTATGGTGTATATGTATAGTGTATATGTATAGTGTATGTATGGTGTATATGTATAGTGTATGTATGGTGTATATGTATAGTGTATGTATAGTGTATGTATGGTGTATGTATGGTGTGTATATATAGTGTATGTATGGTGTGTATGCATATGTATGGTGTGTATGCATATGTATAATATATGTATGGTGTATATGTATGGTGTGTATGGTGTGTATGTGTATGTATATGTATGGTGTATATGTATGGTGTGTATGTATATGTATGGTGTGTATGGTGCGTATGTATATGTATGGTGTGTATGGTGTGTATGTATGTGTATGGTGCGTATGTATATGTATGGTGTGTATGTATGGTGTGTATGTATATGTATAGTATATGTATGGTATATGTATGGTGCGTATGTATATGTATGGTGCGTATGTATGGTATATGTATGGTGCGTATGTATGGTATATGTATGGTGCGTATGTATATGTATGGTGCGTATGTATGGTATATGTATGGTGCGTATGTATATGTATCGTATATGTATGGTGCGTATGTATGGTATATGTATGGTGCGTATGTATATGTATCGTATATGTATGGTGCGTATGTATGGTATATGTATGGTGCGTATGTATATGTATCGTATATGTATGGTGCGTATGTATATGTATGGTGTATATGTATAGTGTATGTATGGTGTTTATGTGTATGTATGGTGCGTATGTGTATATATGGTGTGTATGGTGTGTATGTATATATGGTGTGTATGTATATGTATGGTGTATGTATGGTGTGTATGTATATGTATGGTGTATGTATGGTGTATATGTATAGTGTATGTATGGTGTGTATGTATGGTGTGTATGTATATGTATGGTGCGTGTGTATGTATATGTATGGTGCGTATGTATATGTATGGTGTATATGTATGGTGCGTATGTATATGTATCGTATATGTATGGTGCGTATGTATATGTATGGTGTATATGTATAGTGTATGTATGGTGCGTATGTATGATGTGTATGTATGGTGTGTATGTATATGTATGGTGTGTATGTATGGTGTGTATGTGTATGTATGGTGTGTATGTATGTGTATGGTGTGTATGTATATGTATGGTGTGTATGTATGGTGCGTATGTATATGTATCGTATATGTATGGTGCGTATGTATATGTATCGTATATGTATGGTGCGTATGTATATGTATGGTGTATATGTATAGTGTATGTATGGTGCGTATGTATGATGTGTATGTATGGTGCGTATGTATATGTATGGTGTATATGTATAGTGTATGTATGGTGCGTATGTATGGTGCGTATGTATGATGTGTATGTATGGTGTGTATGTATATGTATGGTGTGTATGTATATGTATGGTGTGTATGTATGTATATGTATGGTGTGTATGTATGGTGCGTATGTATGTATATGTATGGTGTGTATGTATCGTGTGTATGTATATGTATGGTGCGTAATGTATGGTGTGTATGTATGGTGTGTATGTATATGTATGGTGCGTATGTATATGTATGGTGCGTATGTATATGTATGGTGCGTATGTATATGTATGGTGTGTATGTATGGTGCGAATGTATGTATATATATGGTGCGTAATGTATGGTGTGTATGTATGGTGTGTATGTATGGTGTGTATGTATGGTGTGTATGTATGGTGTGTATGTATGGTGTGTATGGTGCGTATGTATGGTGCGTATGTATATGTATGGTGTGTATGTATGGTGCGTATGTATGTATATGTATGGTGTGTATGTATATGTATGGTGTGTATGTATATGTATGGTGTGTATGTGTATGTATATGTATGGTGTGTATGTATGGTGTGTATGTATATGTATGGTGCGTATGTATATGTATGGTGTGTATGTATGGTGTGTATGTATATGTATGGTGCGTATGTATGGTGTGTATGTATATGTATGGTGCGTATGTATATGTATGGTGTGTATGTATGGTGTGTATGTATATGTATGGTGCGTATGTATGGTGTGTATGTATATGTATGGTGTGTATGTATGGTGCTTATGTATGGTGTGTATGTAAATGTATGGTGCGTATGTGTGTATGTATAGTGTATGTGTGTGTGGTGGTGGTGGTGATGATGTAGCAGAGCTGTGTGTGGTGTAGCGGAGCTGTGTGTGTGTGTGGTGTAGCGGAGCTGTGTGTGTGTGTGGTGTAGCAGAGCTGTGTGTGTGTGTGGTGTAGCAGAGCTGTGTGTGTGTGGTGTAGCAGAGCTGTGTGTGTGGTGGTGGTGGTGTAGCGGAGCTGTGTGTGTTGTGCGCTCTCAGTGCCTCATGTCATGCTTTTTTCATGCCCTCAGGTTTTCCTCTGGATCCCAGGGATGTGTCTCCCGATCCGGTCTTCTGTGTGACCCCCAGATCTGCCCGACCTCATGATGGGCTGAGGGGCCCCGCAACCTGTAGAGCCCCTGAGGAAGGAGAATGACCCACAGAGCAAGCCCGGCCAAAGCCTATGACTTCCTGCTGAAGTTTCTGCTTGTGGGGGACAGTGATGTGGGGAAAGGGGAGATACTGGCCAGTCTACAGGATGGCGCCACTGAGTCACCATATGGCTACAATATGGGTAAGTGCTGTATGATACATCACATGATCCACTGTATAGTAGTTATATTCTTTTATATAGGAGCAGGATTATAGTAGTTATATTCTTGTATATAGGAGGCAGTATTATAGTAGTTATATTCTTGTATATAGGAGGCAGTATTATAGTAGTTATATTCTTGCATATAGGAGGCAGTATTATAGTAGTTATATTCTTGTGTATAAGAGCAGTATTATAGTAGTTATATTCTTGTATATAGGAGCAGTATTATAGTATTTATATTCATTTATATAGGGGGCAGTATTATAGTAGTTATATTCTTGTATATAGGAGCAGTATTATAGTAGTTATATTCTTGTATATAGGAGCAGTATAATAGTAGTTATATTCTTGTATAGAGGAGCAGTATTATAGTAGTTATATTCTTGTATAGAGGAGCAGTATTATAGTAGTTATATTCTTGTATAGAGGAGCAGTATTATAGTAGTTATATTCTTGTATATAGGGGCAGTATTATAGTAGTTATATTCTTGTATATAGGAGCAGTATTATAGTAGTTATATTCTTGTCTATAGGAGGCAGTATTATAGTAGTTATATTCTTGTCTATAGGAGGCAGTATTATAGTAGTTATATTCTTGTATAGAGGAGCAGTATTATAGTAGTAATATTCTTGTATAGAGGGGCAGTATTATAGTAGTTATATTCTTGTATAGAGGAGCAGTATTATAGTAGTTATATTCTTGTATATAGGAGCAGTATTATAGTAGTTATATTCTTGTATATAGGAGCAGTATTATAGTAGTTATATTCTTGTATATAGGAGCAGTATTATAGTAGTTATATTCTTGTGTATACGAGCAGTATTATAGTAGTTATATTCTTGTATATAGGAGGCAGTATTATAGTAGTTATATTCTTGTATATAGGAGGCAGTATTATAGTAGTTATATTCTTGTATATAGGAACAGTATTATAGTAGTTATATTCTTGTATATAGGAGGCAGTATTATAGTAGTTATATTCTAGCATATAGGAGGCAGTATTATAGTAGTTATATTCTTGTGTATAAGAGCAGTATTATAGTAGTTATATTCTTGTATATAGGAGCAGTATTATAGTAGTTATATTCTTGTATATAGGAGCAGTATTATAGTAGTTATATTCTTGTATATAGGAGCAGTATTATAGTAGTTATATTCTTGTATAGAGGAGCAGTATTATAGTAGTTATATTCTTGTATAGAGGAGCAGTATTATAGTAGTTATATTCTTGTATAGAGGAGCAGTATTATAGTAGTTATATTCTTGTATATAGGGGCAGTATTATAGTAGTTATATTCTTGTATATAGGAGCAGTATTATAGTAGTTATATTCTTGTCTATAGGAGGCAATTTTTATTAGTAAAAAAAAAAACAGAAATATTACAGTACATTCGACCACAAAAACTAAATGAAAACAATAATCACGTATTATATATCATACACTTGCATTAAAGAGAAAATAAATAAATAACAACACAAAAACATCATGAAGGTGAATATTATTCTATATGTACATTCCTCCATAATGAACGATTTTTCCCATCCTTCCTGACCTCCAAACATTTGATCCACCTCAGTTCTGACATGATCAGGTCCACTGCTCTCCTATCATGGAAGGGTTCACTGTACATGGACACGCGGGTTCTGGTGTGCCAGTGATAGTATTTTATGACGGTGATGATCAGATATAACGTCTCCCGGTCAATGTCCCTCACACTAGATGTTACACCATATATAATTTCAGGGTATTTTAGGGTCTGTAGTCTCAGGATCTTAAGCTTCCTGGATATCGCCTGCCATATGTGTCGCCCTCCCCAACACTCCAATATAAAATGTGTCATGGTCTCCTCCTCCTGACACCCCAAGGGACACTTGCGATCTGACAGACTCAGATATCTTAAATTCCCCCTGACAAATAGTTTGCCGTGTAAGGACAGCCAGGCGATGTCATGAAATTTTTTCGGGAGCCTAACACTATTCAGGAGTCTCAGACTGTCCTGTAAGATGGCGGATGTACAGTCCTTCAGAGCTGGCTGTAAATAGAAGAACGTCCTACACACCATGACATACAGGTCCTTACGGGTCTTACACTCTATATAGGACTTCTCAATGCGCCATCTCTTCAGACATCTGAGCCCGTATTCCAGGTACGGGGGGAGGTAGTCACGCGTCCATCTCCCCCTCTTGAGACTGCCGCCTCGCACCCAAGACTCTGCAAAAGGCAATATCCAGTCCCTGATACTATTCACCCACAGGGAGCTGTTGTTTGAGTCCATGCAACCAAAATTAACTTTTAGAAACATGGAGTCAAAGAACACCCTTGGATTCAGCATATCCAACCCACCCTCTCTCCTCTGTAGGTAGGTGACCCCTCTTTTTATCAGATTCAACCTGTTCCCCCAAAACATCCGGAAGAACAGGCTAAAGAGCCGAGCGGAGAAACATTCTGGCAAAGGAAAAACGACAGAGACATACAAGAAGACGGGGACCAGGTAAGTCTTCAACATTGTAACCCTTTCTCTATAGGTCAGCCTCCAGTTCTTCCATCGCTGAACCTTTGCATTTCCGGCTTCCAACTTCTCTTCCCAATTTAGTTTGGCATTATCGTCCCTCCCAAATTTGACCCCTAGGATTTTAATATAGGAGGAGGCTCTCACAAATTGGGGCAGATCAAAGTCTGGATCAGAATCAGATATCCAGAGAGCTTGACTCTTCTCAAAGTTGACCAGAGACCCTGAGGCCTCCGAGTAACTTCTGATGGCCATAGACAACATCTCCACCTCACGAGGCTCAGATATCACTACAGTCACATCATCCGCATAGGCAACAACACTCAGGGGCAGGGAGTGGGGGACCGGCACCCCCTGAAAACCACACTCCTGCAGTGACCTCAGAAACGGATCTAAGGCAAATACATACAGCAGCGGACTCAGTGGGCAACCTTGTCTCACCCCCGCCTCAACCCTGAAGGTGTCACCCTGCCAACCATTGATCAGAGGAAAGCTCTCGGCCTCACAATACAAAGTCTTCAGCCAATCGATGAATTGTCCCGGAATACCGTACTTTGACAAAGTGGCCCATAGATACTCGTGATCTACTCTGTCAAAGGCTTTAGCCTGGTCAAGACTGACAACATATCTCCCACACCTCAGGGCTTTACATCTCTCAAACATCTCCCTTATGGAGATCACTGCCCCAGAGATGTTCCGCCCTTTTACTGTGCCATACTGACAGCCTGCCAACAGTGCCGGGGACAGACAAACTAACCTAGAAAACAGGATTTTTGCCAGAATCTTCCTGTCGACATTCAAGAGGGCAATTGGCCTCCAGTTCTTGATGTCACTCGGCTCTTTACCTTTAGACAGCAGAATCAGCGAGGACACTCTCATGGATGGAGGCATCAGGTGACTTTCTAGACAATTTGTGTAAACATCCACGAGGATTGGGGCCAAGAGGTCTCTGAATGTCTTATAGAATTCTGCTGTTATCCCATCCGGACCTGGTGCCTTCTTCAGATGTAACTTATCAATGGCCTCTTTGACCTCCGCCACCGTCAATTCTGCTGTCAAAGGAGAAAAGTCCAAATCATTAGTATCAGGGAGCGGAGTTGTCTCCAAGAATTGGGTCATCTTGTCTCTATCCAAAACCTTCCTCTGAAACAAGTCAGCATAGTACGATCTCACCACCCCCAGGATACCCTCCCGAGATTCCTGCAAAACACCCTGGGAGTCAGTGAGACCGGTGACAGATTTATTTGCCACCCGCTCCCGGCAATTCTCAAAGGGATCAGGAGACCCTAAGGACCCATAATCCCTTTCAAGAACCAGGGAGGTATACCTGCTGTACTGATACTGCCTTATCTCAGATTTCAGCCGGTCTATCCTTTGTTGGTCCCCACCCGCCGAATATAGTGACTCCAATTCTTTGCGCAGCTTGAGATACTGGCCATACTTACTCCTCCCCTTTTTAAAGGACAGTCTCTTTAAGAGGGTTCTGATCTCATCCTTGACATCCTCCCACCAGGCGGCCATATCATCATAGAAGTCCACCCGCTCTAGCTGACTCTGCATGAAGGAATGAACACATGTCTGAACATAGTCATCCTCCAACATACTAGAGTTGAGCTTCCATAGCCCCCTACCAATATCTGGGCGCTTAGTGGCTCCTAAACAGAAAACCAAGGCCATATGATCTGAATATGGGACAACTTTCTCACACATCTCACTAACCATTTCTGCAGGACTCACAAACGCCATGTCAATCCTACTGCTCCTGTCAGAACATGTGTATGTAAATTTTGGTTTTCTACCGCCCCGTGTAAAGACATCACTTAACCCGGACTGCAAGATCATGTTATTAAGGACTTTTGAGTCCCTGGCCACCGCTCTACCTGAGGACCTGTCACCTGAAGTCCTAGTGACATTGAAATCCCCGGCCATTATAACAGGGACAGCTGTAAACAGATATGGCTTGACATCATTAAACAACTGGACCCTTTCTGTCACTGTCTGCGGGCCATAGATATTTATGAGCCGGAGCCTTCTACCATGTATAGTGACCTCAAGGATCAGACACCTTCCCATGATGACCTCTGTCATCCTATGTATTGTCACATCCCTGGTGGTAAACAATATGGCCACCCCGGCATAAGGCTCCACAGCCAGTGACCAGAAAGAGGGACCAGACGTCCATTCCCTCTCAGCCTCACGTAGGTGCCCCAGTGTAGTCAGGCGTGTCTCCTGTAAGAAGATGACATCTCTGTCCAGATATCTAAGATGGTCATAAACTATGTGCCGTGTCCTCTTCACTTTAATACTGTTCACATTACTTGAAGCAAGTTTTAAAGTAAACCCAGCCATGATAAGATAGTACAAGAAGAGCAGAGACCTGACGCCCATCATCACAAGTCAGAATCTGAGTCCCGCTGTCCACCACCTGTCTCCATGTCTGACTCTGCATTAGCTTTTACAGTCTGGGGTTTTCTTTTTATTGGGGGTTGGTCCCTTGTGTCATCATCACATTCGTCCTCTATTCTTTTTAACTCTGTGTCTAAATCACCGTCAAACTCTGACAGAACCTCGTATCTGTTGGACACGACCATTACTCCTGCCCCATTGTTGACCTTTTTCTGACTGGTGGTATACTCTCTCTCTGGCCTGCGGGATGAGGTGTCTTTTTTCCTTCTTTTAATTTTCTGGGCCTTACTTTCCTCAGATGCAGATGGGGATACAGAAGAGGATACCCCCGGTTGCTGCTGGTCCTGTGGGACAACCTCCATTCCACCTTGTGTGTTTTCTAACTGCTGAGGTGTTGGTGCGGTGTTACCCAAGTCTGGCTGGACCTCCTGTCTTGTTAATATAGACCCAGATATCAAAATCTCCTCCTCTACAGCCTCTGCCCCCGCCACAAGGTCCTCATCAGGAAGCTCCCGGCAGATGTTGTGCCAGGCATTGGGACAGTCCCGGTGAGGGTGACCGATCTCACCACAGAGATTGCACCTGATGTTCTGGCAGTCAGCACTTAGGTGACCAGTTTCCCCACATAGATTACATTTTACCACTGTACATGTATTTGCCAGATGGCCAGGTTTACCACATTTAAAGCACTTTCTGGGCTGACCAGGGTAGAAACAAACGCCCTTTTCCCTCCCAATGAAGAAGGAGTTGGGCAGATGTTGTGTGATGTTCCCATGTTGGCGCAGCTTCACCAGGACCTTCCACCCTCCAGTCCAGATACCGTCATCATCTCTGTTCTTGGTGAGATCAGACACCAGGTCACAATGTCTGCGGAGCCACACCACAATGTCCTGGGGAGGAACAGCTTCATTCCAGAAGATGATGTTTATGATGACGGTATCTGGCTTGGATATGGGAATAAAACTGAATTTACTCCATCCATCCTTGTCTCTGAATCTGGGGAAGTTGGACCAGAACCTATCCAGATTAGACATGAGCTTAAAGCTGACATCATAGCCCTGTCTATCTGGAAGGTTTATTACTGCCAAGATGTCCGCTGGCACAAACCCCATCTGGTGGCACAGGAGCTCCCTCACCACAAACCTCCTATCTGGAAGGTCCTCCTTGGCACCTCTGTGCCGGAATCGCACAACATTCCTCCTTTTAAATGCCTGGCCAGTGTAATTGGCGCTGGAGGTGAATGATGGAGCACCACGGCTCCAGGCATTTCTAGGAGGAACCTGGCGGGTACCTGGGTCCTGTCTTACAGGGTTGGGGTCTACTCTAGGGGGCCCTGCCACATTTGCTGTGCTTGTGGGTAAAGGGGGGAAATCCTGCACAGTATTTTGTACAATAACACCTGTCCCATCCACCTCTATATCATCATCAGACACAACACCCCACACAGATTGTGCACCCCCTCCAGCCACCGACCCCTCAGGAACATCACAGTCCGCACCCCCAGTCCGTGCCCCAACATTATCACAATCCACACCCCCAGTCCGTGCCCCAACATTAGTGCTCTGCTCCATCACCCCATCACCTTCATACACTGGTAAAAGTCCAATGTCCTGCTGATGTACTGGGACTTCTGGGACTTGTGGTGCCTCTGTTGGTCTCTGCTCCTGCTCAGGCCCAGCTGCAGGTTCCTGTGGCTGTTGTTCCTCGCCATACTTGCATATGTCCCCATCCTGGAAAGAGAACCGTGCCGGCTGTATGAGGGGTCTTGTCCCTTGCTGGGGCTCCTCCGGGGTGATGTCCGGTTCTATATCAGGTTTGGAGTCTGCTTCAAAGTTCAGCCTGTAGTTGGAGAATCGTTCCTGGTTCTTATACGTCTCTGCCAGTGGCCCCATCTTTACCAGTATACAGTCCATCTCCTTTACAATATCTGCGAGCTCAATGCTGAGTGTGTACAGTCTCTTATCATGGAGAGTCTTATACTGGGGATTTGCAGCCTTTAGCATATACACTGAGTCTATCTGCATGTGCAGCATACCCTTCAGGTGCTTGAGCTCCTCCATCCTCCTCACCAGAGCAGGGATCTCCTCCGCCAGCTGTAGCTCTGGTGCCCGGGCGGTCTCTTTGCCCTGCTGGTGGGGTTTGGGCAGTCTCTGAGGCTCCTTGAATGTATCAGACCCATGAGCAGCTGTATCAAGGTCTCTGGCCTGGGATCTGGTGCGGCCTGAGCGGGTCATGCTGGAGACCACATCTTGTTTCTGCAGGTTCTCTTGCAGTGTTTGTCTCTCCAGAGATGTCCTCCTGTGTCTCTGAGCTGGAGAGTGGAGCCGCACACCTGCTGCATATGATCCACTCTGCCCCAGCTCCTGTGCACCATCATGGCCTGGAATAGCAGACTCTGGGTCTCTTACAGAGGTTTCTTTCTTGGAGTCTCTTGGTTGTTCACCAAGCTGAGAGCCTTGGCCGGCCGACTGTATAATATCACACTCACATACACTTGCTGCTTCTTTCTTTACTTTACTCACATCCATGTCTTTACTTTCTTTCTTTGCACTTGCAGTGCTTCCATGCTGAGGACTTCTTTGTGGAAAATCCACTTTAGGATTTACCTCCATATCAGAAAGAGCATTGGAGTTTTCATCCAGTGTAGGCCGAGAAGCCTGGGCCTTGCTTGGGGAGCTTCCCCGCCCAGGGTGGCCCCGCCCTGGGCTTGCTCCAGACATCAGGAGAACCACAGACACACAACCTCACAGCTAGGAGGCAGTATTATAGTAGTTATATTCTTGTATATAGGGGCAGTATTATAGTAGTTATATTCTTGTATATAGGAGCAGTATTATAGTAGTTATATTCTTGTATATAGGAGCAGTATTATAGTAGTTATATTCTTGTATATAGGAGCAGTATTATAGTAGTTATATTCTTGTATATAGGAGCAGTATTATAGAAGTTATATTCTTGTATATAGGAGCAGTATTATAGTAGTTATATTCTTGTATATAGGAGCAGTATTATAGTAGTAATATTCTTGTATAGAGGAGCAGTATTATAGTAGTAATATTCTTGTATAGAGGGGCAGTATTATAGTAGTTATATTCTTGTATAGAGGAGCAGTATTATAGTAGTTATATTCTTGTATATAGAGGCAGTATTATAGTAGTTATATTCTTGTATATAGGAGCAGTATTATAGTAGTTATATTCTTGTATATAGGAGGCAGTATTATAGTAGTTATATTCTTGTATATAGGGGCAGTATTATAGTAGTTATATTCTTGTATATAGGGGCAGTATTATAGTAGTTATATTCTTGTATATAGGAGCAGTATTATAGTAGTTATATTCTTGTATATAGGGGCAGTATTATAGTAGTTATATTCTTGTATATAGGAGCAGTATTATAGTAGTTATATTCTTGTATATAGGAGCAGTATTATAGTAGTTATATTCTTGTCTATAGGAGGCAGTATTATAGTAGTTATATTCTTGTATATAGGAGCAGTATTATAGTAGTTATATTCTTGTATATAGGAGCAGTATTATAGTAGTTATATTCTTGTATATAGGAGCAGTATTATAGTAGTTATATTCTTGTATATAGGAGACAGTATTATAGTAGTTATATTCTTGTATATAGGAGACAGTATTATAGTAGTTATATTCTTGTATATAGGAGCAGTATTATAGTAGTTATATTCTTGTATATAGGAGCAGTATTATAGTAGTTATATTCTTGTATATAGGAGACAGTATTATAGTAGTTATATTCTTGTATATAGGAGACAGTATTATAGTAGTTATATTCTTGTATATAGGAGACAGTATTATAGTAGTTATATTCTTGTATATAGGAGCAGTATTATAGTAGTTATATTCTTGCATATAGGAGGCAGTATTATAGTACTTATATTCTAGTATATAGGAGCAGTATTATAGTACTTATATTCTTGTATATAGGAGGCAGTATTATAGTACTTATATTCTTGTATATAGGGGGCAGTATAAGTGCAGAGCGCTGATTGTTTTGATGAATGTTGGTCACAATATTTATATAATCAAAAGGTTTTTGGTCACGTTCACTTATGACTGTGTCTTGGCGGTGATATTACTCAGCACATGGGTGGAAGGAATGTGGTGACCTCATCAGGTTTCTCAGGTCCTGTCTCTCTTGTTGATTATTTTATGGTGGACTGGGTCGGGGTTCCTCCCGGATTTGTGGTGTCGGAGATCAGTGAGAGCTCTCCAGGCAGCGTGAATTTAATTTGGTGCAAAGAGTTAATCCTTATTACCTATAATACCGCTATAATACAGGCTTTGCTATAGATATAAATGCCTATTACTCTCTCATACTCATTTTCTCTGCATTAGTTGAAGAACTACAGCTCCCATCATGCCCCTTGTGTCCTCCTGCTGTGATCTCTTCTCAGGATCTCTCGGCTGCGGTAATATTTGTACCGTGATCCCGGTGACACCCTGAGCCTTCGGTGTTCAGGGTGTGGTGACAGGTAACCCAATTCCTGCACAGCCGGGACCTTCCCACCTGTCTAAGCCGGATCGCACCGCGCCCAATGTCTGCAGCCGTGTATTGCCGGATTAGCGGACCCCGGTGTCTGGTGCGGGGGGGGGTTCCTTCAGGACTGGAGTCTAATCTTATAGGACAATGGGGGATCCAGGATCTCCCTACTTCAGGACAGGCTGCCATGAATTGCGCAGCCCCTGAGCCACTCACCTGCAGAGGAAGGGGCCCGTCCTGATCGGAAGCCTCAGAGGCGGCCATCATGGTGTGTTCTGCTGATATATGATCCTGTACTTTTCTACAAATTGTGATGGATCACACATGGCACGTAACACACTGCACATGGCACGTAACACACTGCACATGGCACGTAACACACTGCACATGGCACGTAACACACTGCACATGGCACGTAACACACTGCACATGGCACGTAACACACTGCACATGGCACGTAACGCGCACTGTACCTCGCACGTAACACACTGCACATGGCACGTGACACACTGCACATGGCACGTAACGCGCACTGTACCTCGCACGTAACACACTGCACATGGCACGTAACACACTGCACATGGCACGTAACACACTGCACATGGCACGTAACACACTGCACATGGCACGTAACGCGCACTGTACCTCGCACGTAACACACACTACATAACGCACTGCATCATGCATAGTGGGGGCTCTGCGGCCGTCTTTACGGTGGGGGCTCTGCGGCAGTCTTTACGGTGGGGGCTCTGCGGCCGTCTTTACGGTGGGGCCCTGTTCTCGATAGCAGGAGCTCAGCCCTTCCTTCCCCTATAGAACCTGCCGGACCAGTCCGGGGAGCTGCCATCCCAGACACCATGACGTCACCCCCGTCTCCTCTCACAAGCTGGGACTCGCAGCCGCCATGTCCGTGGGAATTAACAGAATTGTGAATATTTGATGAGATTTCCCCCTGCCCTGTAAATTGTGACAGCCGCAGGGATAAAGGGGATCTCCGGGGTTGTATAATGCATAGTGAGGGGCTGGGCACCTCCTAGGGAGGTCACCTATAGAGCAGGGCCACAGACACTCTTCTTGGCCGGATTGATTAGTCTTGTCTGCTCCTTATGGAGACATTACATACAGGGGTAAGTTCTGCACTAAGTATAGGATTGATTAGCTTTGCCTGTTCCCCATAGATGGGATATGTACAGGTTCATATTGATTAGCCATGCCTGCTCTCTGTTTCTTGGGTACATACAAGAAATGTTCTGGACCTCTTACAGGATTGATTACTTAGGTCTATTTCCATGGCTTATTTATGAGGCCTACACTGGTGCTCCCTGCAAGATGGATTACCTATGTCTGCTCTGTATCTGTAGAATACTTCCAGGCCTCAGTCAGCATTCTTCTATGTACATTTACATGCAGGATTTGATTAGTCAGGTCTGCTCCATTGAGCATTCTATATACACTACCTACAGGATTGATTACCCAGGTCTGTTGTCTCCCAGCATTCTATATATACTGTATGTGGGATTGATTACCCAGGTCTGTTGTCTCTCAGCATTCTATATACACTACCTACAGGATTGATTACCCAGGTCTGTTGTCTCCCAGCATTCTATATATACTGTATGTGGGATTGATTACCCAGGTCTGTTGTCTCTCAGCATTCTATATATACTGTATATGGGATTGATTACCCAGGCCTGTTGTCACTCAGCATTCTATATACACTCTATGTGGGATTGATTACCCAGGTCTGTTGTCTCTTAGCATTCTATATATACTGTATGTGGGATTGATTACCCAGGTCTGTTGTCTCTCAGCATTCTATATACACTCTATGTGGGATTGATTACTCAGGTCTGTTGTCTCTCAGCATTCTATATACAATGTATGTGGGATTGATTACCTAGGTCTGTTGTCTCTCAGCATTCTATATACACTCTATGTGGGATTGATTACCCAGGTCTGTTGTCTCTCAGCATTCTATATACACTCTATGTGGGATTGATTACCTAGGTCTGTTGTCTCTCAGCATTCTATATACAATGTATGTGGGATTGATTACCTAGGTCTGTTGTCTCTCAGCATTCTATATACAATGTATGTGGGATTGATTACTCAGGTCTGTTGTCTCTCAGCATTCTATATACACTCTATGTGGGATTGATTACTCAGGTCTGTTGTCTCTCAGCATTCTATATACACTCTATGTGGGATTGATTACCCAGGTCTGTTGTCTCTCAGCATTCTATATACAATGTATGTGGGATGGATTACCCGGGTCTGTTGTCTCTCAGCATTCTATATATACTGTATGTGGGATTGATTACCCAGGTCTGTTGTCTCTCAGCATTCTATATACAATGTATGTGGGATTGATTACCTAGGTCTGTTGTCTCTCAGCATTCTATATACAATGTATGTGGGATTGATTACCCAGGTCTGGTGTCTCTCAGCATTCTATATACACTGTATGTGGGATGGATTACCCGGGTCTGTTGTCTCTCAGCATTCTATGTACACTGTATGTGGGATTGATTATCCAGGTCTGTTGTCTCTCAGCATTCTACATACAATGTATGTGGGATTGATTACCTAGGTCTGTTGTCTCTCAGCATTCTATATACACTCTATGTGGGATTGATTACTCAGGTCTGTTGTCTCTCAGCATTCTATATACACTCTATGTGGGATTGATTACCCAGGTCTGTTGTCTCTCAGCATTCTATATACACTCTGTGGGATTGATTACTCAGGTCTGTTGTCTCTCAGCATTCTATATACAATGTATGTGAGATTGATTACCTAGGTCTGTTGTCTCTCAGCATTCTATATACAATGTATGTGGGATTGATTACTCAGGTCTGTTGTCTCTCAGCATTCTATATACAATGTATGTGGGATTGATTACTCAGGTCTGTTGTCTCTCAGCATTCTATATACAATGTATGTGGGATTGATTACTCAGGTCTGTTGTCTCTCAGCATTCTATATACAATGTATGTGGGATGGATTACCCAGTTCTATTGTCTCTCAGCATTCTATGTACACTCTATGTGGGATTGATTACCCAGGTCTGTTGTCTCTCAGCATTCTATATACACTGAGGGATTGATTACCCAGGTCTGTTGTCTCTCAGCATTCTATATACACTGTATGAGGGATTGATTATCCAGGTCTGTTGTCTCTCAGCATTCTATATACAATGTATGTGGGATTGATTACTCAGGTCTGTTGTCTCTCAGCATTCTATATACAATGTATGTGGGATTGATTACTCAGGTCTGTTGACTCTCAGCATTCTATGTATCTGCTGTGCGGCAAAAAAAAAAACAGCTCCACACTTGGCCTCAGGTTGTGTGCGATATTGCAGCTCAGTTCTATTGAAGTGAATGGAGCCAACTTGTCATAACACACACAACCTGAGGACACGGATGGCGCTCTTTTGGAAGAAAGCCCTGTTTTACACATCCTAGACCATCCCCTTTGCTCTAGTTGCATTCAGTCTGGACCATTTGTTAGCCAACCAAGGTGCCTCCAGCTGTTACAAAACTACAACTGCCTTCTGCTGTCCGGGCATGCTGGAAGTTGTAGTTTGCAACTTGACGTTGACATCAGGATCGTGGAAATAGGAAAGGGAAGGGGAGAAAGAGAGAGTAAACAGGAGACAGGAAGTGCGCGACCAATGAGGAGGAAACGGGAAGATCCAAGTGATACCAAGTATTCCGTCCTGCTCCATGTTGCGTCCTTTGAATTGCGTCCCCAAGTAGATGCCATACGCTGATATGGGGGCAATTCTGCCCTAATGAAATCTTGGCTTATGCAGGGTTAATTCACGTAAAGAGCTTTCAAAGATTATAAAAAGATGGCTGCTTTCCTTTGAAAACAGCGCCACCCTTGTCCTCGGGTCAAGTCAGGTATTTCAGTTCAGCTCTGGTAAAGTAATTGCGACTCAGACGCAATACCTCATGCAACCTGTGGAGAGGAGTGGCGCTGTTTGAGAGAGATATGCTATCGGCATTTTGGGTCGCTTTCCATTGATAACTATGGTTGTTTCTTGGCTGGGCTCAACGTGGTCCTAAAGTCTACAATCATGCGTCCATATTAATTGTTCCATGAAATGGTAGCTCCTAACTTTTTGTATTGCTTTCCATAGAGATCTGTATTGTCGACAGTCTATGTGGTCCTGAGGTCTCCAGTCGTGTGTCCAACACGATTGTTCCATCAAAAATAGTAACTTTTTCTATCACTTTCCAAAGAGGTCTATATTCGTTCTTATTGTCGGCAGTCTACATGGTGCTAAGGTCTCCGGTAAAATGCCTAACCCCCCATTGTCCCAGGACTTCATCCCTCCTTACAGCCTTAGGGTATGTTCACACTACGGAATTCCGCAGTGTGAACTTAACATTAGTGTGAATGGGTCTCCGCGAGACCCGTTCACACTGCAAAATTTCAGCAGCGGACAATTCCGCCGCTGAAATTGTTCCGCGCAAGGAAAGAACATGTTCATCCTTTGCGCGAAAGTCCGCGAGCACTGCATAGCCGTCAATGGTGACGGTGCAGTGCAGCGCGGTCCTTCCGCCACCGCCGCCTGCCAGTCTGAATCTCCGCTCGCTGAATTCAGCGGAACGGAGATTCCGTTTACGCTCTGTAGTGTGAATATACCCTTAAAAGGGGCACTCCGCCCCTAGACATCTTATCCCCTATACAAAGCATAGGGGATAAGATGTCTGATCGTGGGGGTCCCCAGCGGCTGCGGCACCCCAGACATCCGGTACACGGAACAAACTTTGCTCTGTGCAGAATGACTGCCGATGTGGGGCGGAGGCTCGTGATGTCACTGCCATGCCCCCTCAATGCAAGTCTATGGGAGGGGGCGTCACGCCCCTCCCATAGATTTGCATTGAGGGGGCGTGGTCGTGAAGTCACGAGCTTGACGCGGACATGACATCACAAGCCTCTGGCACTGCACCTGACGCTCTTAATCTAAACGAATGCCGGGTGCAGCAGGAAGATCGCGGGGGTCCCGCCTTTGGATAGGGGATAAGATGTTTAAATCTTGACCACAGCTCATGAATGTGAGTCTCTTCAAAAAGTATCTATAGGTACTGGCCATTTCTGTCCTCGCTTATAATTAATCCAACAAACAGGATTGTCAGGATCAAGCAAGTCGCTGGGACCCTTCCAAGATTAAAAGGATTTATTACCCATAATGCAACGCGTTTTACGGTATTCCGCTTCATCAGGCTACTTATCATTGGCTGGCATGCCCATGAACAACCCACCGGCAAAAAACTATCCTATGTCTCGTTGTCTACATGACAAGCCAAAATCACATTCTACAGGACCGGTGTTTGGTAACACAACTGTAGACGGCTGAGACCTACCATGACTTTTTAACCAGTGTCGGGCTCGTAGTTATAGGGTAGACCCAACTTTTTAGCATAATCCTCCTCAGTGTTGGTTCTCGGCATGAACTGGTGTCGTCTAGGTTGGAATTCTTTTGGTCTGTGGATAGAGGATTTTCTTTTCTTCATACCACTAATATAAACTCTGCATAGCGGACCGATCATGTGTACGCAGGGCGGGTTCATTTCTGTGGTTGTAGTAAACGTTGTATGTGGTTCGCAGATAATCGCGGCCTTCTTTCTTTTTATTACGTAGAGCGAGACCAAAACTTCTCTCCAGGTTTCGGAGACTTAAGAACATCTAAGGTGCCAAAGTGTTGAGGATTCTGAATCGTTGGACTATTATAACCTACCCACACTGACATGCTTGTGGAAGATACCTATGCTCAAGCTTTGGAAGATTGACGTGGCCACATTCAAGCTATGGAAGATATTAACGTGGTCTTGCTTGGGGGATGGAAGATATCGAGGTGCCCTCGCTTGGAGCATTGAAGATGTCGGCCTAGACTTGGGGTGTGGAAGATGTTGAAGTGTCCGTATTTGGGGGGCGTAGGAGCTGTGGATGAAGCTATTGAAGATGCGTATGTGCCTACACTTTAGACATGGAAGGTGTTGAAGTGCCTCTTGTTGAAACCATGGAAGTTGTTAATGCTCTGCAGTTCATGCCATGGAAGCTGTTGACGTGCCCTCACTCAGGCCATAGAAGTTGTTGACGTGCCCCCACTCAGGCCATGGAAGCTGGTGACCTGCCCCCACCCAGGCCATGGAAGCTGTTGACGTATCCTCACACAGGCCATGGAAGCTGTTGACGTGTCCTCACTCAGACCATAGAAGCTGTTGACGTGTCCTCACTCAGACCATAGAAGCTGTTGACGTGTCCTCACTCAGGCCATAGAAGCTGTTGACGTGTCCTTACTCAGGCCATAGAAGCTGTTGACGTGCCCCCTCTCAGGCCATAGGAGCTGTTGACGTGTCCTCACTCAGGCCATAGAAGCTGTTGACGTGTCCTTACTCAGGCCATAGAAGTTGTTGACGTGCCCCCTCTCAGGCCATAGGAGCTGTTGACGTGTCCTCACTCAGGCCATAGAAGTTGTTGACGTGCCCCCTCTCAGGCCATAGGAGCTGTTGACGTGTCCTCACTCAGGCCATAGAAGCTGTTGACGTGTCTTCACTTAGGCCATGGAAGCTGTTGACCTGCCCCTACTCAGGCCATGGAAGCTGTTGACCTGCCCCTACTCAGGCCATGGAAGCTGTTGATTCACATTCTTTTAACTTTACCATCCTGTCGTCCATATATGTGAAGTAATTGCAGGAAGATTGCAGCTCTGGATCAGTACAAAACTCTCAGTATAGAGATATTACTCTGGATCAGTAGGTGATAAGCTATTATCTACATCTATGTGCACCTACAGGCGCCAGCAGTCAGGAGTTATACGTAGGACTAGGAGAAGTGTTTCTGCTGCTTGGAATAGCATGCGGTATCTGTCAGATCTTGGCAGGAGTCACCACCTCCCATGTACGAGCCCTTGGCACGGGCAGATGCTTTTGGACATCCGGGTTTAGATAATCCAGATCTCAGTGTTTACACTATCAGTCCAGGCGCACGGATCACATTCCTCCTCGTCTGCCCGGGTGCAAGATTTCCACAGGAATGTAACAATGCTGGGGATTGTAGTGCAGTCAATATGTGTCCACCAATCTTTTTGACAGATTTGGTGGGTAGCGGGGACCAGTCCATCTTCTCTTTGGTCTGGTCATAACCAATATGGTTGCCAATATGGCACACTGGAACTAATGTGCCCTTACCAGGAGGCATGCTGGAACAGATGTGCCCCACCAGTAGGCACGCTGGAACTAAGGCAATCCACCAATAGGCATTCTGGATTTGACATGCTCCACCTGTTGGCACACTGGAACTGATGCAACCCCACCTATAGGCACGCTAGAAATGACGTGCCCCCACCTATAGGCATGTTGAAACTAATGGCCCCACCTATAGGCACGCTGGAAATGTGTCCGCATCTGTAGGCATGCTGGAACTGATGCTCCCCCACCTGTAGGCATGCTGGAACTGATGCTCCCCCACCTGTAGGCATGCTGGAACTGATGCTCCCCCACCTGTAGGCATGCTGGAACTGATGCTCCTCCACCTGTAGGCATGCTGGAACTGATGCGCCTTCACCTGTAGGCACGCTGGAACTGATGCACCCCCACCTGTAGGCATGCTGGAACTGATGCTCCTCCACCTGTAGGCATGCTGGAACTGATGCGCCTTCACCTGTAGGCACGCTGGAACTGATGCGCCCCCACCTGTAGGCACGCTGGAACTGATGCGCCCCCACCTGTAGGCATGCTGGAACTGATGCTCCTCCACCTGTAGGCATGCTGTAACTGATGTGCCCCCACCTGTAGGCACGCTGGAACTGATGCGCCCCCACCTGTAGGCATGCTGTAACTGATGCTCCTCCACCTGTAGGGATGCTGGAAATGATGCACCCCACCTGTAGGCACGCTGGAACTGATGCACCCCCACCTGTAGGCATGCTGGAACTGATGCTCCTCCACCTGTAGGCATGCTGTAACTGATGCGCCTTCACCTGTAGGCACGCTGGAACTGATGCACCCCCACCTGTAGGCATGCTGGAAGTGATGATGGACCTGTATTCCCCCAGGAGATAGTTTGGCTCTCTCTATAGTCACGCTGCTGACGCCCCCCCACCTTTTACCTGTCACCCTGTGATCAAGCAGCCCCCGCTTTATCAACATATTGGAGCCTTTTCCCCTTTAAGCCACAGCAGCTGCCAGGAAAGTAATTTCTGAAATTGCACATTCCGTACCGCTCGCCCACCTACCACTGTTCCTTCCACATTGGCACAAAGAGATTTCTGAGGAGCGAGAGCTCACACGGAATAATTAGATGGTCTTCACCGCTCCCGAGCTGTCACTCTGCGCTCAGCCTCCACCGCCAAGGAATATTCCGCTGTCTTATTAATGTAATCATGTGGGGGGGCGGGGGAGGACTTAAAGGGGTGGCGCAGGTCCTTCATTTAACGGGAGGAAGATCTCGAGCGCCAGTTCTCCAGGTTTACCATGAACTTTTATTTTTCTGTATAAAAATATTCCTTTTGATGTGCTTGCGGGACTCCCCATTGTTTGTACTTCTATGACTTCTTACTATAGGGGCAGGGGGCTTGTCAGGGCAATAATGGCCCTCATTGTATACAACGAGTGGGCGGTGGAGGCTATGAAACAAACGCTGATCCCGCAGGCTGCCGTGTTCTCCTGACGGGTGAAGGAATCTAAACAGTTTACTCTCACCCGGGGTGCCGGCGGCCACATAATGGACTGTGAACCCCTATTATTATTATTTTTTTTTTTTTTAAAGCAGAAAAATTCCAATAATCCTAAATGCATTGGTGATGCTTTATGGGAAATACCAGACTACAGGAATTCTATACATGACGATGGTCCATGTGGCCTACAGAGTCACTCAGGGTGACCCCCGCCTGCGAAAGAAACAACCTGTATAAGGCAAATTTCTTGTATAATGTTATTAGCCATAGTGCACAGATTTCTCCCTTGTGGCTCTCCCTGCACCCCCTTCCCTCCTCTCTGCCCAGGACAGAACCATTGATGTAAAGAAGAGAGCTCATATTACTGTTCACTAGATGTTATGGCAGCAGGAAGCCTTTCTTAGTGGTTTTACTCAGAATGGGCTCACTGCTCTTGAAATCTAATGAGCAGTAATATGAGCTCCTCTCTTCACAAAGGTCTTGTCCTGAGCAGACCGGAACTGAGGGAGGAGCAGAACAGAGACAGGAGCTTTGCATTCGGGGGGGGGGGTTGGGTTATCACTTATCCTGTACGGAATTGCCTCTGTGTCCCAAACCACAGTAACATACGCGGCAACAGAGCATGAAGTGCACTGCAGAAATTAGCAAAAATGCCATGTGAACATACACTAATTTTCCAAGTTGTTGCTTTCAAATCTCTGCAACGGGAACAACTTTGGGATATGTGCCCACTGAAAGCAATGGGACAACTGTATGACTTGTAGCTGTGATGTCACACTCTCAGAATGCAAAGCTTCTGACCTTGCTCCCTCTTCCCTCTCCTGTCTGTCCTGGACCAGACCATTGATGTGAAGAGAGGTGCTCATATTACTATTATTATTAGATGTTATGGCCGCTGGAAGCCTTTCTCAGTCACAGTAGTTTGTCAGAGAAGGCTCACTGCTGTGTTAAAATCTAAAGAGCAGTAATATAACCTTCACTCTTTACATCAATGGTCCTGTCCTGAGCAGACAGGAGCGAAGGGGGGGGGGGGGGGAGCAGGGACTGGAGCTCTGCATTCTGTGGTGTGTCAATTATTATGTGTGGAATCGCTTTGTTGTGCAGGCTTAATCTGTGCCCCTCACTCCAAACTGTGGACCACCAGATGCTGCAAAACTACAACTCCCAGCATGCCCGGACAGCCAACAGCTGGGAGTTGTAGTTTTGCAACAGCAGGAGGTCCACAGTTTGGAGACTACTGGTTTAAACTGAATCCATTCATAAGACCCTCAGCTGTGAACGGTATTAGGTCTGAACAGGTTTTTCAGCCTCTGTTCATATTCACTGACAGCAAGTAGAGATCTTGAGAATATTGAGGAATTGATGCATAAAGGATGTTAGCAAAATAAAGATTGCCGTCACACGGTTCCTTTAAGTAAAGTGAGGGGCACGCCGTCCCAGGATGCACTTGTGCGGTGTTATTTACATGGAAATAGTTCCCTAAGATAGAACTTGGTCCGGCGCCAAGATGGATAAAGCAAATTCCAGACAGAGCGGAGGAAGCGCGCGCCCAGTTTAGCCCTGTGCCCAAGCAGCGAGAGTCCATCCCATGTGTCACCTGTGCTCCTCAGTCCCTAGTCTGTGGGGCATCGAGTGAGACATCTTTTTTGTAGTGTTATTGACCCTGTGCTGTAACCTATCTCAGAATTTTTGCAAAATAACTGGTACGCCCCATGTGTAGGCACGCTGGGACTGGTACACCCCATGTGTAGGCACGCTGGGACTGGTACACCCCATGTGTAGGCACGCTGGCACTGGTACGCCCCATGTGTAGGCACGCTGGGACTGGTACGCCCCATGTGTAGGCACGCTGGGACTGGTACGCCCCATGTGTAGGCACGCTGGGACTGGTACGCCCCATGTGTAGGCACGCTGGGACTGGTACACCCCATGTGTAGGCACGCTGGCACTGGTACACCCCATGTGTAGGCACGCTGGCACTGGTACACCCCATGTGTAGGCGCGCTGTCACTGGTACACCCCATGTGTAGGTAAGCTGGGACTGGTATGCCCCATGTGTAGGCAAGCTGGGGCTGGTACGCCCCATGTGTAGGCAAGCTGGGGCTCGTTCGCCCCATGTGTAGGCATGATAGGACAGCTGTTCCCTATGTGTAGGCACCCTGGAACTGGTGTACCCTATGTGTAGGCTCGCCAGGACTTGTGTGCCCCATATGTAGGCACGCTGGACTCCCATGTGTAGGCACCCTGGAACTGGAGCACTCCATGTGTAGGCACCCCCCTTTTCTGACCATGCTAGAAGTGCCCCCCACCCCTATATGTTCCAGTTGTGTTGGTCCCAGCTTTAAAGCTCCCTCTGCTATCGGACTTATTATTATTATTACGGCTCCACATCCCGGCCTGATGATATTAGGAAAGCTCCCAGGGTTTCAATAGCAAATCCGTCCGTGTCCCCCATACAGAAGTCCCACAGGGAGAAGATGGATTTTTACTGTTGGGATTAACCCTTCACCCTCCACGTCACAGTTGGCCCACGTTCATTACATTGTTGCCCCATTTTCCTGGATTTTATTCAATCTCCTTCTTATCCCTGGAAAAATGTGAAATGAAGGAACAATGGCGATCTTTCAGGAGAGCCGCGGAGCCTGCGAGTAGTAGAATACCGTGAGACAGAGCAAGAGCCACAACCTTCATGTCTAATATAGTGATGACATTGAGGTACAACTGCTTTGGATGTAACTAGAGTAGAAGGTCAGAGAAGGACAGCAAATCAAGTGTGGTAAGCGACGGAGCCGTACGTAATAGACCCATACAGTGCGGTTCTGGGCTACCGAGGCACGAGGCGTGGGGCGCTCTCTCCTCTCTTCTACGCTCTTTTCGTTTTGTTCGCATGTTACAGCCGTAATAGTTTGCAGCTGCTTCCAATATTCCACGGTTTCTGGGACAATTATCCACTTTGCACTTGGACGGCGGCTCGATCTCCCGAGGACGCACTGAGATCTCATTGTGCAGATGGTGAAAAAACAAAGTTTTTGTTTGAGACTCGTAAAAGATTTGCACGTTCTATTTGATCTGCTGGGATCAGTCCTTAAGATGTAAATGATTAAATCAGCTCCCCCTGGTGGTCAGATTATTAGGAAGAACCTCTGTATGCAGCAGTAAGGGTCGGAACACACTACATTTTGGCCCCCTTTAATCCTATCTGTCGGCATCCTGCCAAAAACGGGATACAGATGTATACTGCTAGCGGGAGCAGCGCACCCCATTCACTTCTGCTGCTGAATGGAGTCACCCCTAGTGTTTGGGATATTTGTGCTATTTTAAGCGCACTCATGACAGGGCATTGTGGCACTTTGAAATAGCGCACATGTCCCAAAAGGAGTCACTAGGTGGCCATAGAAATGAATGGGGTCCGCTGCGCCCATTAACTGTATACGTGAGCATCCCGTTTTTGTCGGGATGCCGACAGATAGGATTAACGGGGGCCAAAACGTAGTGCGTTCCGACCCTACAATGAGCAAATTGACCCAGTGAAAATCCTAGATACACAAGGGCTACATACACCTGATGGTGTTAGAATATTGACGGTCCCTGTAGGTAGGTGGTACGTGTCACGTGAACATCCATTACATACCAGGACCCAAGGTCTCCAGCAGAACATTGGCCATCACACAGACATCTTCTCATTCTGGTGCCATCTCCTTCCCAGATATGTGACGCACTCGCGCCCAACCGTCCATATCATGGGAAACATCATCCATCACCAGGTTCCTTCCTCCATTACTCCTGGTCCAGTTCTGATGACCATTGTAGACACTTTCGGTGGTGGACAGGGGCCCTCATGGAGTTTCAGAAAACGATCAGATCCCAAGACTCTGGACACTTTAGGTAAGTTCTAACCACTACATACCGGGAACACGCCAAACGACTGGACGTTCCGTAAAAGCTCTGACCAAATGGTCTCAACCAGTGGTCTCCAAACTGTGGACCTCCACCTGTTGCAAACTACAGCTAGGGATGTCCTGATACCATTGTTTTAAGACCGATACTGTTGTCAAATTTTTTTTTTTTATGGGAAAAAGGGGTGTGTTTTTAGTTTTTATTAGAGGAAGGGCTTTTTTATATTTTGAATTTTTTTTTATTTAAAGGGGGGATTCAACATTTTATTAGGGAAGGGGTTAATTCACATTTATTATTTATTCATTTTTCACTTTTTTTCGTCATAGGGCACTATTACATGCAATCTGTAGATTGCATACACTGATCGATGAGATGCCATAGCATAGCAGTGATCAGTGTTATCGGCGCTCCTTTACTACTGCCTACAGTAAAGGAGCGATGATCGGACGGCACGGAGCACGTTAAGGGACCGCGGTGATCCCGATCAGCATCCCTGAGCTTACTGGCAGTTAACTTCAGGACTTTTAGACGCCTCGATCAACTTTGATCGCGGCGTCTATAGGGTTAATGCTGGGTATCACCGCGATCGGTTATGTTTGGTATTAACCACAGGTCCTGGCTATGACACGTGCTCAGCTGCTGGGTGCGCTGCATAGTTCGGCACCTCTGTGATACCTGCCGGCGGGTTTCTGATTAGGTATCGGGGACATTTGCACGAGTACAAGTACTTGTGTAAATGTCCAGTATCGGTATCGGGACATCCCTAACTACAACCCTCATGATCTTCTTAAAGCCTAACTACTATTTTACATGCCGATGGCAGGATACGGGTGAAACTAAAAGCATTATCCAGGTGCCCCAGACTAGTGCCATCACGCCATCCTCGAGGTCCCATAGACTTGAATGGGTCTTGTGGGTAGGCACAGTAGGCAGTCCGTCTCATGACGTGAGTATTGGCGCCAGTCACGGGCTAGTCCTTCACGTTTTATCCTGCCGCTGGCCGAAACGATAGTTACGCTTTACAGGGATATTACATTGATGCTCCCAGCGAGGGCATGGATGGCGGCCATATTGGTATAGCAGGAACGTTGGGTGACAACTGCTGGGGTTCTGATAATGCTAAAGGGCAACAAAAAAAAAGCTGTGTGAAGACCGTTACAGCGATTGTCATGCGGCTTTCTCAGAAACCAAAATGGCGGACAGACAGTGGTGTACTGATACTCAACGATTGAGTAGACCAGTGGTCTTCAAACTGTGGACCTCCAGCTGTTACAAAACTGCAACTCCCAGCATGCCCGGACTGCCAGCATAGTCATTCTCTAGCAGAGAAGAAACCTGTAGGGCGGTGTTATTCAAACAGTGGGCCTCCAGCTGTTGCTAAACTACAACTCCCAGCATGCCCGGACAGCCAGCAGAGTCATTCTCCAGCAGAGAAGAAACCTGTAGGACAGTGTTATTCAAACAGTGTGCCTCCAGCTGTTGCTAAACTACAACTCCCAGCATGCCCAGACAGCAAGCAGAGTCATTCTCCAGCAGAGAAGAAACCTGTAGGGCGGTGTTATTCAACCATTGTGCCTCCAGCTGTTGCTAAACTACAACTCCCGGTATGCTCAGACAACCAGCAGAGAAGAAACCTGTAGGGCGGTGTTATTCAACCAGTGTGCCTCCAGCTGTTGCTAAACTACAACTCCCAGCATGCCCAGACAGCCAGCAGAGTCATTCTCCAGCAGAGAAGAAACCTGTAGGGCAGTGTTATATCCAACCAGTGTGCCTCCAGCTGTTGCTAAACTACAACTCCCGGTATGCTCAGACAGCCAGCAGAGCAGAAACCTGTAGGGCAGTGTTATATCCAACCAGTGTGCCTCCAGCCATCGCTAAACTACAACTCCCAGCATGCCCAGACAGCCAGCATAGTAATTCTCCAGCAGAGCAGAAACCTGTAGGGCAGTGTTATCCAACCAGTGTGCCTTCAGCTGTTGCAAAACTACAACTGCCAGCATGCCCGGACAGCCGAAGGCTGTCCGGGCATGCTGGGAGTTGTAATTTTGCAACAGCTGGAGGCCCACAGTTTTGATAACACAGGTCTAGACTACCGGAGAATGGACTCACCTGGTCATTGGCCTTACCTGGTTTTAATGACATGGCCGATTGGCGTGGATACACATACGCCCTTTGTCTTGGCTTTGCGCCAAAGTCTTGCCGCCGTTGTCTCCATCTTGCGCCCCCTTCTGCTCTCCCCACCTCTTGTCTTCCCTCGCTCCCCCCACCATCCATCTCCCTCTCTTCCTCCGCAGTTCTTACATAACATCATAGTGAACTCCCCTCACCCTGCCATCGCTCTCCTCGCCCCGATCTGCGTGTGACTCGCACGTGCCGAGGTAACGCTCCATATCTGTGTCCATACGGCCCCGGAATTCACCTGGAACGGTAATGGAGGGGCCGGTCACCGCTGTGTTGGCGGGTGGTCCCGAGACAGTAGTAATGCTTGCACGCCACCGGTTCTCCGTCTTTATGTGGTGTAATTACACCCTGACAATCGCCGCAGATCTCGTAATTATATCGATAAGCCGACTATTTAACTCTTTATAAGCCACTATTACCCCCCCCCCCCTTTGTGTTTTCACGTGTAGTTTGCAACCGCACCAGAAGGTCGATGGGTCCCAAAATGTCATCCGTCTATGCACATACACCTGTGCTAAAAATGGTTTCCGTTCACTGACAACAAGCAGAGATAATGAAAATAAAGCTTCATTTACCTGTGACCCCCTCAGAATAAAGTGTCTTTACCCCCCCCCCCCCCCCTAAGAGAAATGGAGGGTTTCCAGCACAATGTGCGCATTTCGTGGCAGATGGCGTCTACGGTAATTACTTGTGACAGGAGCGGGGGCGGACCCAGTGATGAGGACCCCCAGCTTTCTCACAATAATCATCATGGCCGCCCACGCGGTGTATTTTTAACCACTTCTGTACAAAGCAGCACTTTGCCGTAAATGGGTCTCCCGATCTTCCCTCACAAAGAATGGCGCTGCGGGGTAGTGAGGACGTCTGTATATCGGTGATCGGGGGTCGTCCGGAAGTAGATTTTCGGTTTTGCGACGATAGCCTAACGCTCACCCACGTCATTTTACGCCATTTTCGCCGCATTCTCACTGCCAATGACCCTACAGGTCGCACTGTGTGTATATATTATAATGTTCCTTTTATGCATTGTGGGTGGGGCCTAATGGACGCCGGATCATCCCAAATAACATTCACTTAGTCTGGAATCTTCAGTAAGGTCGCGTTCACACCTTCCGTTTAATAGCCTACCGCAGGATTAAAAGGAGACAAAAACGTGGTGGGAATCTGGCCTGGTTGGAAAGAAGTAATCAGATTAGTTGCCCCTAGCAACCAATTAGATTTCGGTTGCTATAGGCAACGATTCTCGTGTCGGTGCGAAACAGAATGGCGGCACAGGAAGCTCTTGAAGGCGCAATACTATGAGGAATAGAAGCGATATGATTGGTCGCCAATCATATTCCAACTTTAAAAGCTACGAAACGTAGAGATCTGGTTGGTTGGCCATAGCGCAGGCCATAAAAAGGCTGTAGAGATTGCATCTCCATAGCAACCAATTGGATTCCAGATTTGTTTGTGTAAAACTTTGAAGTCACATGACTGGTTGCTCACAGTAACCAATCAGATTCCGTCTTTCATTTGTCCTGTTCAGAGATGATTGGTTGCCCATAGCAACCACTTTCAAGTCCAGTCCAGAAGATTGCTTCTCCATAGCAACCAATTAAAATCCAGCTAGAAAATGAAAGCGGGGGTCTGACTGGTTTCCCATAGCAACCTGTACAATATCCAAACTTGGGCCTCCATAGCAACCAATCAGATTTAAGCTTAGTTTGCAGCTCAATTGTTTCTGAGCTCTAAAATGGCGGCACAGAGGACTCTTTTTAGGGACCCATGATGTTAAGTGAACCCCGTCCTCCACGTGCAGGAATGTGCGGAGACGTCTGTGTTTCCCTTGTGCCGGACTGGAATGAGAACCATCTTAGATGTGTTTTCATTACTGGGGAGGAATGTGCGCCGGAACCTTCACGTGGAACCACATACGGGCGGCGGGGGGCCCTCTAGTGGGCACTTCTGTCTACTTTAGTGAACACCACTGGTACTGGAAAAGCTGGGTGACAACCAGTATCACCACATCAGGCCGCCATTTTGGATTCTAAGTGACGACCGCTGTAATGGCCGCCTCCCTGCTTTTCCCCCAACCTGAGTGTATTGCCCTTTAATAATCGCACTACTACTTTCCTGTCATACAAGGTTATATCAGTGACAACCAATATGGCCGCCGTTCTATCCCTCACATATAATATCTCTTTAATAAGAGCTAAGTCAGCCCTTGTTACATTTTGTAAACCCCCCCGCCATAAACAAATCCGACTCTGGGTTAGCGGGCCACAGTGATGACCACCATTTGGCGCTTTCCGACGAGCCCTGGCAATGGCGGCGGCTGAGACACAACATGTGTGAGCGCAGTTTTCTCCTGTTAAATAATAGATAAGTGAAAGAGGCAGACGGTGAATATTTCATGAGCCTTCCAGCTGCCGGAGAGGGGAGCCCATGTGACTGCGTCCGTTCAACCGGCGCGTTTTTCTGACTTGACACGTGTAGAGGTGTTCAGTGCAGATCGTCGCCCGGCTTTCCCCTCCTCCTCCTCCTGCACTAGTGTCAGTTGATGTATTCGTGAATCAGGTAGCGCAGGATTGTGCGCCGGCTCACCCCCCCCCCCACCATGTTCTCCTGGACTGGGCCAAGCTGTTTATTCCTGACCCCCGGCTAAGCCTTCCGCGCCCCCGTCCATCTAGTCACAAATCTCGCAGCTCAGACATGAAACGTCCCTTTTATTCTAAATAAGCAAATCTGTTCCGGCGTGTTTCGGTGAAGTAACATATTTAAGGCTCTTATAAAATGGCGCAGATACATTTCATTTCCTTTTGCGTCATTGCGTATCGTTTTGTGTATACAGCTCCTGGGCGGGCTGACTCGTCGTCGTGGTTACACACTACAAGCGATGCCTAAATGGGCGCCAGAAAAAATGCAATTTGAAATTACTTTTGATGGTTTTAACCCTTTTGTGTCATTTTTTATTATAATATATTTTTTATTATTATTATTAATAATTTTTATATATATTTTTTAATTTCCATGGAATCCCAGCCTCATGGTAAACACGTGTGGCACGTTTCCCCCCCCCCCCCCCCCCCCCCCGAGTGTTCAAGTACAGCCTATAATATGCGACACAAACTTTGACGGCAGCCTTAGATTTGCGTATGCTCGGAATTTCTGCGGCGGTGTGAATACGACCTAATACTGGTGAGCGCGTATTATGATCTGCTAAAATCTGCTCACTTTTCGTCGCTATTTTGCCACATCAACGTTTACGTGGAAAAAACGCAGTGCGATCCTGCTTATGTATCAGAATGTATATAAAGTCGTCACCCGATCAGAGGCCCCTCACCTCAGTGTCCATCTCCTCTAACCGCGCTTTTGTTTTCCTTTTTATGTATACTTTTTCTTCTTAAAAAAACGTATATGTTTAGCGGCTGCTATTAAACAAAAAAATTATAGAGTAATAATAATAATGGATTGTAATCGTTACGTTTTATTTTTTATTTTTTTTCCATACTTATTTTTCATACAACAAAATTTTAACGCGCGTTAACGGAGACAGAAACGCGGTGTGAATGCACATAATCCGGTCATGTGACCTGTATGAGCTTTAAAGGTCCCAAAGGGAAGGGGTCTATTACAAGTGCTCACAACCTATACGTCGTGAGGATGCAGCAAATCGCCGCTCAGTAAATCCGGATGCGCCAATTCTCGTTATGATAATCCTCAGGTCCCTGATGACAATACGACGGTCCCCAGTTATTAGAGATGCGCCGGTCGTGAGGACTTCATCGCGCATTTAAAGCGCCGACATTTGTTTTGATTAGAAAACACTGCGCCGTTTGTTCGCTGCGATTCCCAGCGCTGAATTATTCCGGTCATGTCCGGTTTCTTACACGTCGCTTGTTGAATAACCAACGCGCGGGGAAACAACAGCGCGACGCGGACCTGAGGGGAATGTTAAGTCTGCGGCCATGGAGGCCCAGGGACGGACACAGCGCCTTAAAGGAGACACGTCCCCCTTTTATTTATTGCAAATTTCAACATTCGAATTGTACAGTTCTTGGTTATGCCTGTTTCAGGGTGGCCATTGTGTCACTCATCTTTCCTACAGCCCCGAAAGGAAAAATCAGCGCATGTGATACAGCAGGAACCTTCGTATGAATAAACCAGTTGTCTGGGAGGTGTGTGTGTGGCCCTTTAAAAAATGGCAGCCATAACAGCATACACAACCAAGCAATGATATGGCTTCTGGCAACTCGGGAGTTAAAGGCGGCGGATCTCCCCGGGATACTTGGGTTCGCGATCCCTAAAGGATGGAGAATTGTTCTCACGCAGAGTAGCGGCCTTTAGTTTCCCATGGTCCTCCAGAGATCTGCCAAATCTGCTGCCCGGCAATGACCATGTGACCAGAAGTAATGGGCAGCACAATACCCGGGATGCCCTCTGCCCCCGTTCAAGCTGGTTTTGTACTCCAGTCACATCTAAAGCTGTGTTCACACCTGAGCAGATCCCTCTGTGTAGTTGCAAAACTACAACCCCCAGCATGCCCGGACAGCCAACGGCTGTCCGGGCATGCTGGGAGTTGTAGTTTTGCAACAGCTGGAGGCTCACTGCCTGGGATACACCGCCCCACAGGTTATGTCATAGGATTTAAAGGGACACATACGCTGCGTCCTGTTGTGGTGGTTAACACGTCACCGCCAGTGGTGGAGAAGGGTACTGCAGTTGACAGGAGATATCTTTATAGGGTGGTGAGCACCCTCTCCTTACCAATGTGCCCCCTATCATGTTGGTGCAGCCCCCCCCCCATATGCCGGTGCAGTTATACCCCCCCCCCCCCCCCCCCGTGTCGTTCTGTTTTTTCCTCTTCTCAGGAAGTTTCCATAGAGTTATGCGGTGGTTACTGGGTCTCCAGAGGGGGCTCTGATGGTCCCGGAGCTCAGCACTGATGTTTCTGGGGTGTCTTCAGAGCGTGGCCCCCCGGGGCCGGTATAAATAGCTGCTGTTTTCACATTCTCTTTGCTAATGAATGCAATGAATCACGTCGCTGTGACAGAACATCTGCATGTTTATTATCACAATGCTTAACCCACCGCCTGCTGGACCCGGCCTTCCCTATACCATCTGTGGGGGCACTCTCTCTGTAGAGGGTGTACAGTGGGGGCGCCCTCTGTAGCGGGTGTATAGTGGGGGCCCTCTCTGTAGCGGGTGTACAGTGGGGGCACTTTCTCTGTAGCGGGTGTACAGTGGGGGGCGCTCTCTCTGTAGCGGGTGTACAGTGGGGGCGCCCTCTGTAGCGGGTGTACAGTGGGGGCGCTCTCTGTAGCGGGTGTACAGTGGGGGCACTTTCTCTGTAGCGGGTGTACAGTGGGGGCACTTTCTCTGTAGCGGGTGTACAGTGGGGGGCGCTCTCTCTGTAGCGGGTGTACAGTGGGGGCGCCCTCTGTAGCGGGTGTACAGTGGGGGCGCTCTCTGTAGCGGGTGTACAGTGGGGGCACTTTCTCTGTAGCGGGTGTACAGTGGAGGCACTTTCTCTGTAGCGGGTGTACAGTGGGGGCACTTTCTCTGTAGCGGGTGTATAGTGGGGGCGCTCTCTGTAGCGGGTGTACAGTGGAGGCACTTTCTCTGTAGCGGGTGTACAGTGGGGGCGCCCTCTGTAGCGGGTGTACAGTGGGGGGCGCTCTCTCTGTAGCGGGTGTACAGTGGGGGCGCCCTCTGTAGCGGGTGTACAGTGGGGGCACTTTCTCTGTAGCGGGTGTACAGTGGGGGCACTTTCTCTGTAGCGGGTGTACAGTGGAGGCACTTTCTCTGTAGCGGGTGTACAGTGGGGGCGCTCTCTCTGTAGCGGGTGTACAGTGGGGGCCCTCTCTGTAGCGGGTGTACAGTGGGGGCGCTCTCTCTGTAGAGGGTGTACAGTGGGGGCGCTCTCTGTAGCGGGTGTACAGTGGGGGCACTTTCTCTGTAGCGGGTGTACAGTGGGGGCGCCCTCTGTAGCGGGTGTACAGTGGGGGGCGCTCTCTCTGTAGCGGGTGTACAGTGGGGGCGCCTTCTGTAGTGGGTGTACAGTGGGGGCGCTCTCTGTAGCAGGTGTACAGTGGGGGCGCTCTCTGTAGCAGGTGTACAGTGGGGGCACTTTCTCTGTAGCGGGTGTACAGTGGGGGCACTTTCTCTGTAGCGGGTGTATAGTGGGGGCGCTCTCTGTAGCGGGTGTACAGTGGGGGCACTTTCTCTGTAGCGGGTGTACAGTGGAGGCACTTTCTCTGTAGCGGGTGTACAGTGGGGGCGCCCTCTGTAGCGGGTGTACAGTGGGGGGCGCTCTCTCTGTAGCGGGTGTACAGTGGGGGCGCCCTCTGTAGCGGGTGTACAGTGGGGGCACTTTCTCTGTAGCGGGTGTACAGTGGGGGCACTTTCTCTGTAGCGGGTGTACAGTGGAGGCACTTTCTCTGTAGCGGGTGTACAGTGGGGGCGCTCTCTCTGTAGCGGGTGTACAGTGGGGGCCCTCTCTGTAGCGGGTGTACAGTGGGGGCGCTCTCTCTGTAGAGGGTGTACAGTGGGGGCGCTCTCTGTAGCGGGTGTACAGTGGGGGCACTTTCTCTGTAGCGGGTGTACAGTGGGGGCGCCCTCTGTAGCGGGTGTACAGTGGGGGGCGCTCTCTCTGTAGCGGGTGTACAGTGGGGGCGCCTTCTGTAGCGGGTGTACAGTGGGGGCGCTCTCTCTGTAGCGGGTGTACAGTGGGGGCACTTTCTCTGTAGCAGGTGTACAGTGGGGGCACTTTCTCTGTAGCGGGTGTACAGTGGGGGCACTTTCTCTGTAGCGGGTGTACAGTGGGGGCACTTTCTCTGTAGCGGGTGTACAGTGGGGGCACTCTCTCTGTAGCGGGTGTACAGTGGGGGCACTTTCTCTGTAGCGGGTGTACAGTGGGGGCACTCTCTCTGTAGCGGGTGTACAGTGGGGGCACTCTCTCTGTAGCGGGTGTACAGTGGGGGCACTCTCTCTGTAGCGGGTGTACAGTGGGGGGCGCTCTCTCTGTAGCGGGTGTACAGTGGGGGCGCTCTCTCTGTAGCGGGTGTACAGTGGGGGCGCTCTCTGTGTAGCGGGTGTACAGTGGGGGCGCTCTCTCTGTAGCGGGTGTACAGTGGGGGCGCTCTCTCTGTAGCGGGTGTACAGTGGGGGCACTTTCTCTGTAGCGGGTGTACAGTGGGGGCGCTCTCTCTCTGTAGAGGGTGTACAGTGGGGGCTCTCTCTGTAGAGGGTGTACAGTGAGGGCCCTCTCTGTAGCGGGTGTACAGTGGGGGCACTCTCTCTGTAGCTGGTGTACAGTGGGGGCACTCTCTGTAGCGGGTGTACAGTGGGGGCGCTCTCTCTGTAGCGGGTGTACAGTGGGGGCGCTCTCTCTGTAGCGGGTGTACAGTGGGGGCCCTCTCTGTAGCGGGTGTACAGTGGGGGCACTTTCTCTGTAGCGGGTGTACAGTTTGGGCCCTCTCTGTAGCGGGTGTACAGTGGGGGCCCTCTCTGTAGCGGGTGTACAGTGGGGGCCCTCTCTGTAGCGGGTGTACAGTGGGGGCACTCTCTCTGTAGCGGTTGTACAGTGGGGGCCCTCTCTGTAGCGGGTGTACAGTGGGGGCACTCTCTCTGTAGCGGTTGTACAGTGGGGGCACTCTCTCTGTAGCGGGTGTACAGTGGGGGCGCTCTCTCTGTAGCGGGTGTACAGTGGGGGCGCTCTCTGTAGCGGGTGTACAGTTTGGGCGCTCTCTGTAGCGGGTGTACAGTGGGGGCGCTCTCTGTAGCGGGTGTACAGTGGGGGCGCTCTCTGTAGCGGGTGTACAGTTTGGGCACTCTGTAGCGGGTGTACAGTTTGGGCACTCTCTGTAGCGGGTGTACAGTGGGGGCACTCTCTGTAGCGGGTGTACAGTGGGGGCACACTCTGTAAGGGGGGTGAGGAGGGATGTGATGCTGGGGGCCCCCACCCCGACGCTCTTGATTCTGTGTAGGTCTCACAATGAGGAGATGTAGCAGAGTGGAGCGCAGGCGATGCCTTCACTACCTTTCTGCTGGGTATAACATTAGCAGCGATCACACCGTGTTCCTGAGTGCGGGCACACACTCCCCTCCGCTACTCCCACCAGCAACAAACACCTCTCATGACACGCAGCAGTCACAATACCAGCGGGCGCTGACACCACTCCCAGCATGCCCTGTGACAGCGGCATTCTGGGAGTTATAATGTGAATTCCCTGATAATCCGCCACCTGTTACGCCCCATTAATACCGGATTATGGGAATTGCGCTGCCCTGGCGTCACCATACAGAACACGTCCTACTCATAGCTCTGCATTGTTGCTGCGTACACTGTCCAGACCTGTACTAACTGGGTGTTTTTTGTTTTTCTTCCAGGCATTGACTACAAGACCACCACCATATTACTGGACGGACGCCGCATAAAACTACAGCTCTGGTGAGTCTCTTTATTCTTCATACTGCGCCGGCTGCCATATTGTGGCAAAAAAAATGTGGGGAACATTTAGGCAAATTCTACAGCAGTGTTTCCCAACCAGGGGGTTACAGCTGTTTCAAAACAACAACTCACAGCATGCCCGGACAGCCAAAGGCTGTCCGGGCATGCTGAGAGTTGTAGTTTTGCTACAGAGAACGAAAAAAGCGTATCGCAGAGAGGTCCTTGTCCAGCCTTCTCCTCTCTGGCATGGATTATATTCTACCTTTCCCTCTCAGTGGCTGTCCGGGCATGCTGAGAGTTGTAGTTTTGCTACAGAGAACGAAAAAAGCGTATCTCAGAGAGGTCCTTGTCCAGCCTTCTCCTCTCTGGCATGGATTATTTTCTACCTTTCCCTCTCAGTGGCTGTCCGGGCATGCTGAGAGTTGTAGTTTTGCTACAGAGAACGAAAAAAGCGTATTGCAGAGAGGTTCTTGTCCAGCCTTCTCCCCTCTGGCATGGACAATATTCTACCTTTCCCTCTCAGTGGCTGTGCGGGCATGCTGAGAGTTGTAGTTTTGCAACAGAGATAGAAAAAAAGCGTATCGCAGAGTGGTCCTTGTCCAGCCTTCTTCTCTCTGGCATAGACAATATTCTACCTTTCCCTGTCAGTGGCTGTCCGGGCATGCTGAGAGTTGTAGTTTTGCTACAGAGAACGAAAAAAGCGTATTGCAGAGAGGTTCTTGTCCAGCCTTCTCCCCTCTGGCATGGACAATATTCTACCTTTCCCTCTCAGTGGCTGTCCAGGCATGCTGAGAGTTGTAGTTTTGCAACAGAGAACGGAAAAAAGTGTATCGCAGAGAGGTCTTTGTCCAGCCTTCTCCTCTCTGGCATGGACGATATTCCACCTTTGCCTCTAAGTGGCTGTCCGGGCATGCTGAGAGTTGTAATTTTGCAACAGCTGGAGGCACCCTGGATGGGAAACAATGCCTTAAAGGATACAAAGAGCCTCTCATCGCGTGCGGTGTATGGACGAGCCATTGATTTCACTGGTGGATTCTGTGTAATACTTCATTACCCCTCAGGGGGCGCTGCAGGAAAATCAAGCACTTGCTGCTAGCTTCCCCGCTCAATGGGATCAAAGTGGAGAAGTGTTGCTTGTTTGCAGTCTAGCAGTGGTCTGCAAACTTTGGGCCTCCAGATGTTGCAAAACGGCTGTCCGGACATGCTGGGAGTTGTCGTTTTGCAACATCTGGAGGGTCAAAGTTTGCAGACCACTGCTTTACTGCCAAACGGCCATAAAAGGGTTCACCGGGACTACCCAGAATAGGAGGGGCCCCAGAGGTCGGACCCCCCCGGATTAAACATTAATAGGCCATTAGTAGACCTGCACTGATACACTGTCACGAAAATCAGGACGGGAGCGAGATCTGAGATAGGGTGTAACTGTAACAAATCCTCAGCTGTGAGAAGGGCCCGGTATATATGGCCTGTCTGGGTGGTGAAATGGATAATCCCATTCACTGACAGTAAGCAGAGGTCTTGAAAATGGCAAGAAAATAAAAAGCAGAGTTCCAAGGCTCCGTGTACACACGGTGGTTATGAAATCCTTCACTTTCTCATGGATCAGGGAGGGAGCGGGCGCCGTGTGCCAACCGAGCCCCGGGCACAGGAGACGCTGCACCGCCCAGCCGCAGAGAGAAGAGACACCACTACAGCAGTGGTTTCCATACAGCGTGCCTCCAGCTGTTGTAAAACTACAACTCCCAGCATGCCCAGACCTACTATGAGCCCATACTGGTTGCAAAACTACAACTCCCAGCATGCCCAGACAGCCTTTAACCTACTAGGAGTCCATACTGGTTGCAAAACTACAACTCCCAGCATGCCCTGACTGTCTTTAGCGTCCTATGGGTTTATACTGGTTGCACAACTACAACTCCCAGCATGCTCTAGTAGCCTTCGACCTCCTAGGGTTCTGTACTAATTGCTAAACTCCGCCCCCAACAATCATTGACTCTCTATGGGTCCATACATGACTACAACTCCACAGCTTGATTCCTCATTGTAAATTATAAAAGTAAAAAAAATACTGAAAAACAAAAAGCAACAAACAGAATGGTCAAGTAAAATAATAGAATAATAGTTATAAAAATATTGAAAATATTAACTATATCAGTGTCATAGTAAATCATAAATAATAAGAAGTGTGGAAAAAATGTTCATTATATCAGTGTCATAATAATCATCAATAATAATAATAAGCATAAAAAAATTAAAATATATATATATATATTAACTATCAAACTATCAGTGTCATAGTAAATCATAAATAATAATAATAATAAGTGTGGAAAAAAATGTTCACTATATCAGTGTCATAATTATCATAAAGAATAATAAGCATAAAAAAATAGAATAAAAAAAATTGTAAAAAAATATAAAAATGTAACTATCAGTGTCCTAGTAAATTAATATTAATAAGCATCGAAAAATATAAAAAAAATGTAAAAGAATAAAAAAATTGTTAAAAAATTTAAATTTAAAATATTAACTATATCAGTGTCATAGTAAATCATAAATAATAATAAGCATCGGAAAAAATTATAAAAAATATAGTAATAATGAAAAGGAAAAGCATTAAAAGTAAAAGCGGCGTCCCCCCCCTCCCCCCCCCACGTGTCGGTCCTGGCGCGCTGCAGCGTTGTCCTTCTCCTCTCACATCACGGACTTGGCAGCGATTCTTTGGCGCGGTCCCAGGTGTTGAAATTATTGGCAGCGAAAACCAAGCGTTCTAATCCCAAAAATCTCCCTGGGACGTGCGCATTGGCCAATTCATGGTTTACGGGATATCGGGGCTTATCCTGAGCTGGGCATGCTGGGAGTTGTAGTTCTACTGCAGACAATCGGGAGCCGCCATTACTGACGTGTGAGAGGACGGAGCCCAAAAATATAGGAAACTATTCCATTCGGTCAGTGTGCGAGCGCTGCAGTGAGGACTGACACAGGAAGAGCCATTCAGGATGTGTGGAAAGCTGGGTGACGCTGTCAGGGCGTTGATTTTACAGTTTCTTCTTCTTCTTGCAGGGACACTTCAGGACAAGGAAGATTTTGCACTATATTTCGTTCATATTCCAGAGGAGCTCAGGTGAGGTCACGTGACAGGGCGCAGGGGGCGGGGCTGAGACAATGCACCTTAAAGGGGTACTCCGCTGCTCAGCGTATGGAACAAACTGTTTAGAACGCTGGGAGCTCGTGACATCATAGCCCCACCCCTTCATGACGTCACGCCCCACCCCCTCAATGCAAGTTTATGGGAGGGGGCGTGACGGTGTCACGCCCCCTCCCATAAACTTGCATTGAGGGGGCGGAGCCTGACATTATGAGGGAGTGGGGCTATGACATCACGAGCTCCCAGCGTTCGGAACAGTTTGTTCCAAACCCCGAGCTGCGGCGTACCCCTTTAAGGGTGTATTCACACGTACAGTATCCTGATGTGAAGCAGTGTTCAGTCAGCAGGTTTACATCGAAATCTGCAGCTTCAAATATGAGCAGGATACTGTACGCGTGAATTATTATTATTATTCCAAAACAGCGCCGCTTGTGTCTTCAGGTTGTGTGCGGTATTACAACCTGGCTTCATTTACCTCAATGGAACCGAGCTGCAATACCACACACAACCTGAGGACAGGGGTAGCGCCGTTTTTCAAAATAAATTCGCCCTTTTTTTTTTTCGCACAACTCATTTTTACATAAATGATAAATGCAGCAAAAAAGGTAATTCAATTAATACAAATACATACAGTGTATACGGTGTGTGATAGATATATGTATTTTAATTACATTTTTTTACGTATATGTATATATAGTTTTTTTTACTTTATTTTTTTGAGATATATGTATTTTAATTACATTTTTTTAACGTGTGTGTATATATATATATTTATATTCAGCTGAGGGTTTGTTACAGTTGATGCACCACATATCCAGCCGCTGAGCGTTGTCCACATTAGTGTCTCCCAACCAGTTGCTGGGAGTTGTAGTTTAGCAACAGCTGGAGGCACACTGGTTGGGAAACGCTGCCTTTATAAAGCCTCGGTATGTGTTTCCACATTGGCGCGGGCGTCTCCCCCGGGGTCCGGTGTGCAGTAGACGCTCGCAGTAGACGGCCGCCATACGCCTGCGCCGGGCTGATAAGCTGCGGACGGTGATTTATGGTTCCTGGACGGACAATTTCCTATTTCTCCGTTCCAGCTGAATATAGGAATTTGGCGCGGGGAAGAGGACGAGCTGCAATGAGTCTACACTGCTACACCGCACTACAGCACCACATAAAGGGCCGGCGCAGGATCTCCACCACTATTATTGGGGCGTGTTCACACAGGACTGAAATCTGTTGCGGACTTTCTCAATTTTAAGGGGGTTATTTAGTAAAACGGAGCTGATATCTTGCAAAAACAGCGCCACCCCCGTTCTCAGGTTGTGTGTGGTTCTGCAGCTCAGTTCTATTAAAATGAATGGAGCCGAGTTCTAATACCACACACAACCTGAGGAGAGAGGTGGCGCTGTTTTTGGAAGAAATTCGCTCTGTTTTTCTATTCCTTTTAAGTCTGTCATTCATGGTCATCCATCATACAGGGTCGCGGTCATCCGTCATACAGGGTCGCGGTCATCCGTCATACACGGTCGCGGTTATCCGTCATACAGGGTCGCGGTCATCCGTCATACAGGGTCGCGGTCATCCGTCATACAGGGTCGCGGTCATCCGTCATACAGGGTCGCGGTCATCCGTCATACAGGGTCGCGGTCATCCGTCATACAGGGTCGCGGTTATCCGTCATACACGGTCATCCATCATACAGGGTCATCCGTCATACAGGGTCGCGGTCATCCGTCATACAGGGTCGCGGTCATCCGTCATACAGGGTCGCGGTCATCCGTCATACACGGTCGCGGTCATCCGTCATACACGGTCGCGGTCATCCGTCATACACGGTCGCGGTCATCCGTCATACACGGTCGCGGTCATCCGTCATACACGGTCGCGGTCATCCGTCATACAGGGTCGCGGTCATCCGTCATACAGGGTCGCGGTCATCCGTCATACAGGGTCGCGGTCATCCGTCATACAGGGTCGCGGTCATTCGTCATACAGGGTCGCGGTCATCCGTCATACAGGGTCGCGGTCATCCGTCATACAGGGTCGCGGTCATCCGTCATACAGGGTCGCGGTCATCCGTCATACAGGGTCGCGGTCATCCGTCATACAGGGTCGCGGTCATCCGTCATACAGGGTCGCGGTCATCCGTCATACACGGTCGCGGTCATCCGTCATACAGGGTCACGGTCACCCGTCATACACGGTCACGCTTATCCGTCATACAGGGTCGTGGTTATCCATCATACATGGTCATGTTCACAGGCACTGACAGTCTGCAGATGGCACCGCATACATCCTGTGGCCTGCTCTCTGTTGTCCTGCTGTGCCGCCTGCTTTCTGCTGTGTCTCCTGATTTCAGCTATCCTGCTGTGCTGCCTGCTCTCTGTTGTTCTGCCTGCTTTCTACTGTCCTTCTGTACTGTTCTGCCTGCTCTCGGTGGTCCTGCTGTGCTGTGCTGCTTGCTCTCGGTGGTCCTGCTGTGCTGTGCTGCTTGCTCTCGGCGGTCCTGCTGTGCTGTCCTGCTGTGCTGCTTGCTCTCAGCGGTCCTGCTGTGCTGTCAGCTGTCCTGCTGTGCTGCTTGCTCTCAGCGGTCCTGCTGTGCTGTGCTGTCAGCTGTCCTGCCACAAAGTGCAACACTTTAGCATTGGGCACCTGCAGGGTCACTGAAATAGGGCAGTTCCCCTTTAAGGCGTTCCAGTGTGTCAGGGACAGGACGGTCTGTTTAGCCGTGTGATTTCCTCCGCACGCTGCCAGGAACGTCTCCGCAGGTCAGAGAATGAATTCCGCGAGTACTGCGCGCCATCCTGTACACCAGCTGCACTCACTCCGCACCGTCACCTCATCTTTTGGCTGTAATTCCAGTCGGATGCGTTCATCACCCAGCGCTGATATTCTCATGTGTGATACACATCTCCCATCATGCCTCAGGGGGGGCAGATATATTCCCTCGCAGTGGGCGGAGCCATCACTCAGGTTTGTCTTCTCCCCGCAGGGCGTTATCCTGGTCTATGACATCACAAACCGCTGGTCATTTGACGGCATCGACCGCTGGATAAAGGAGATCGATGAGGTGAGACCAACTACCGACCACTAGGGGCGCTGTTATAGAGACTACAGAGATAGCTGCCACCCAGCTTTTCCAGAACCCTGAACAGCAAATCTGCCTATATGTATTACATACCAGCTGCTCTAGTATATGACCAGCATGGCTGCCATTACAGCCCCCACAGGGGTTGTCACCCAGCTTTCCCAGTGAAGGATAAAGAAGTTGGTGTTATATTTGATGTTCAGTAGCCTGGGAAAGCTGGGTGGCAGTCAGCTTCCAGGGGGGAGGTAATCATTCTGATGTCCTGAACAGCAAATCAACCTAGATCAGGGAGTCAAGGGCATGTAAACAACACAGTTTGTGTTCAGGAGTCTGGGAAAGTTGGGTGACATCCAAAATTGTTGCCACCACAGCTTCCATGGAGGTCCTGAGCAGCGAAAATACCGAGATAAGGGTCAAATGGACAAAAAGACATGTTTCTTGTTCAGCAGCATGGGAAAGTTGGATGTCAACCAGTATGGCTTATAGAACAGCTTCCAAAGTGGTGGTCACCCAGCTTTACTAGTGCCCTGAACAGTGGAAGTGCCAAGATAATGACGTGATGAGATCGTTTAGAACAACATATTCGATTTTCAGGAAAGTTGGGTGACAACCAATATGGCTTTTGCAGGGTTGTCACACAGCTTTTCTAGAGGTCTAGATAAGGGCGTGGTGGTGAGCGTACAAAAGACAACCAATATGGCCGCTAGTAAAGCCTCCATGGGGGTTGTCTTCATTGGAAGCTCTGGATAGCAGAAGTATCTGTGTACACAGACTTGTCACCCAACTTTCTCACACTCCTGAACATCAACCAGTACGGCTGTCAGTACAACTTGTGCACCATGGTGGTCGCCCAGCTTTTCCAGGGTCTTAGCCAGATAAGGGATTAAGAAAAAGTAACAATAAGCCAAACCTGTACAGTTGTTGAAAAAAGATATTCCACTCTATCTGGGAAAGCTGGGTAGTGCCCATTATAGTCTATCCAGGAAAGCCGGGTAGTGCCCATTATAGTCTATCCAGGAAAGCCGGGTAGTGCCCATTATAGTCTATCCAGGAAAGCCGGGTAGTGCCCATTATAGTCTATCCAGGAAAGCCGGGTAGTGCCCATTATAGTCTATCCAGGAAAGCCGGGTAGTGCCCATTATAGTCTATCGAGGAAAGCCGGGTAGTGCCCATTATAGTCTATCCAGGAAAGCTGGGTAGTGCCCATTATAGTCTATCCAGGAAAGCCGGGTAGTGCCCATTATAGTCTATTGAGGAAAGCCGGGTAGTGCCCATTATAGTCTATTGAGGAAAGCCGGGTAGTGCCCATTATAGTCTATTGAGGAAAGCCGGGTAGTGCCCATTATAGTCTATCCAGGAAAGCTGGGTAGTGCCCATTATAGTCTATCCAGGAAAGCTGGGTAGTGCCCATTATAGTCTATCCAGGAAAGCTGGGTAGTGCCCATTATAGTCTATCCAGGAAAGCCGGGTAGTGCCCATTATAGTCTATCCAGGAAAGCCGGGTAGTGCCCATTATAGTCTATCCAGGAAAGCCGGGTAGTGCCCATTATAGTCTATCCAGGAAAGCCAGGTAGTGCCCATTATAGTCTATCCAGGAAAGCCGGGTAGTGCCCATTATAGTCTATCCAGGAAAGCCGGGTAGTGCCCATTATAGTCTATCCAGGAAAGCCGGGTAGTGCCCATTATAGTCTATCCAGGAAAGCCGGGTAGTGCCCATTATAGTCTATCCAGGAAAGCCGGGTAGTGCCCATTATAGTCTATCGAGGAAAGCCGGGTAGTGCCCATTATAGTCTATTGAGGAAAGCTGGGTAGTGCCCATTATAGTCTATTGAGGAAAGCTGGGTAGTGCCCATTATAGTCTATCCAGGAAAGCTGGGTAGTGCCCATTATAGTCTATCCAGGAAAGCTGGGTAGTGCCCATTATAGTCTATCCAGGAAAGCCGGGTAGTGCCCATTATAGTCTATCCAGGAAAGCCGGGTAGTGCCCATTATAGTCTATCCAGGAAAGCCGGGTAGTGCCCATTATAGTCTATCCAGGAAAGCCGGGTAGTGCCCATTATAGTCTATCGAGGAAAGCCGGGTAGTGCCCATTATAGTCTATCCAGGAAAGCCGGGTAGTGCCCATTATAGTCTATCCAGGAAAGCCGGGTAGTGCCCATTATAGTCTATTGAGGAAAGCCGGGTAGTGCCCATTATAGTCTATTGAGGAAAGCTGGGTAGTGCCCATTATAGTCTATCCAGGAAAGCTGGGTAGTGCCCATTATAGTCTATCCAGGAAAGCTGGGTAGTGCCCATTATAGTCTATCCAGGAAAGCCGGGTAGTGCCCATTATAGTCTATCCAGGAAAGCCGGGTAGTGCCCATTATAGTCTATCCAGGAAAGCCGGGTAGTGCCCATTATAGTCTATCCAGGAAAGCCGGGTAGTGCCCATTATAGTCTATCCAGGAAAGCTGGGTAGTGCCCATTATAGTCTATCCAGGAAAGCTGGGTAGTGCCCATTATAGTCTATCCAGGAAAGCTGGGTAGTGCCCATTATAGCTGATATCTTAAAAAGCTGTCAGTTCTGCAGAGCATATTTGCCCAATTATCCTATTTAGGTGTATACGGGAATGACATTCAGGCCCTAGGAGACCCAGCTTTCCCAGGCTATGATAAGTATTGGATGTTCTCATAACAACAGTGTTTAATGGATTTTCTGTTTACCCAGCATGCCCCGGGGGTGCCCAAGATCCTGGTGGGTAACCGGCTGCACTTGGCCTTCAAGCGTCAGGTGTCCACGGAGCAGGCGCAGAGCTACGCGGAGCGGCTGGGGATGACGTTCTTCGAGGTCAGTCCGCTCTGCAACTTCAACATCACCGAGTCCTTCACCGAGCTCGCCAGGATCGTGCTGATGCGGCACGGCATGGACCGTCTCTGGAGGCCCAACAAGGGTACGTGACCCAAAACCAGCCTTGTCACCCAACTTTCCCAAAGGCAGGATAGACTATGAATGACAGCAAGAATTAGAGAGGACCCAGTGTTCCTAGATTGTCACCCAGCTTTCCCACAGTCTGGATAAACATATAAAAGATTTGAATGATGGATAGAATAAGAAGGACTGTGTCCCTAGATGGTCACCCAACTTTCCCACAAGCAGGATAGATGAGAATTAGAAGAACCCAGTGTTTCTAGATCAGTGTTTTCCACACAGTGTTCCTCCAGCCTTTGGCTGTCCGGGCATGCTGGGAGTTGTAGTTTTGCAACAGCTGGAGGCACCCTAGTTGGAAAACTCTGTCCTATATGGTCACCCAGCTTTCCCAGAAACTGCTTGGGTATGTCAGAAGGGGACGTGTTGCCATATAATGAATGATTCGTTCTCCAGGACCTTAGGAAAGCTGGTAAAACTGCTTTTACAACACTCATTGGCACTCAGCTTTTCTTAAATCCTGATCAGCAAATCTGCCAATAGAAGTGTGTAATGAGAATGTATTTCCTATCCACATGTTAGCTGCTCTGATATGTGGGAACCAGTATGGCTGCCATCACAGCTTTTACAGGGGCTGTCATTCAGCTTTCCCAGAGCCCTGAACGGCAAATCTACCTATAGAAGTGGCTAATGGGAATCCATGTTAGCTAGTCTGATAAGTAGGAACCAGTATGGCTGCTATTACAGCTTCTACAGTAGTTGTCACCCAGCTTTCCAAAAGCCCTGAACAGTAAATCTCCCTATAGAAGTGGCTAATGGGAATGTATTTGGTATCCATGTGACCTCATCTGATAAATAGGAACCAGTATGGCTGCTCTTACAGCTTCTACAGTAGTTGTCACCCAGCTTTCCAAAAGCCCTGAGCAGTAAATCTCCCTATAGAAGTGAGTAATTGGAATTCATTACATATCCACATATCAGCTGCTTAGGTAATGGGAAATCCTTGTTGAGAACTTCCACCCAGCCGTAGTGACCCAGCTTTCCTCATCCTGAACGGCATATTTGACAGAGGTCCCAAGTGCGTCCCATCACGCCCCTGTATAAGCGTAATGTTCCCGGGGCATCCGTCGGTCACGTGACCAAACAGAATCCCTGCAGCGCGCCGGTTGCTGATTTACCGCAGCGAAGACGTCACCATTGTGATCACATACGCTGGTACGCTGCTGCCACCTGCAGGTCACTGTGTGCAATAGCAGCTCTTGAATGCATAGTGTTTATAAACATCGCCCATCCGAAGGTCACATGACCAAAAACTGTAATTAGTCAGGTCGCCATCTTACCCCCCCCTCTTGTCTCCCCCCACAGTACTGAGTCTACAGGACCTCTGCTGCCGCGCCATCGTGTCCTGCACCCCCGTTCACCTGGTGGACAAGCTCCCCCTCCCGGTTGCCTTACGAAGCCATCTGAAGTCCTTCTCCATGGCCAACGGACTGAACGCCAGGATGATGCACGGCCGCTCGTACTCGCTCACCGCCAACAACCTGAACAAGAGGCACAGCCTGAAGAAAGCCAAAATCATCCGGCCGCCCCAGAGCCCCCCCAAAAACTGCACCAGGAACAGCTGCAAGATATCCTAGAGCCATGGAGAGATCCGCGGGGGCGGGACATCTCTACTACTCCTCCCCTGAGGAAGCTGAGAAGGAAAAGGCTGTTGGTTACGCCCCCTTCTCGTGTCGGGAAGTTTTCGGTCTCCCCCCAGATGATGCTGCTTTTTTTTATTTTACTTTTGGGACTTGTTCCTCCAGACATCACATGACGTCCTGTGTCCTATCCGCATGGCCCCTTTTGTTTGTGCGCTGCCCCCTTGACTCCGCCCACTGAGCTTATGCCGTTCCTGTGAATTTGTGCTCCCTTAATGGAAAGTATTAGACCTGGTAGAGCGCCCCCATATTTTTTGAAACCCACTGTACCCTAAGGCAGTGGTCTCCAACCTGTGGACCTCCAGATGTTGCAAAACTACAAATCCCAGCATGCCCGGACAGCCGAAGGCTGTCCGGGCATGCTGGGATTTGTAGTTTTGCAACAGCTGGAGGCGCCCTGGTTGGACAGCCAAGCAGCTCTAACTCAAACTGTAGACATTAGTGTATTGCAGAGAGGTCCTTGTCCAGTTCTCTCCTCTCTGCCATTGGCTGTCCAGACATGCTGGTAGTTGTAGTTATGCAACAGCTGGAGGCACCCTGGTTGGGAAACAAAGCAGCACTAACTCAGACTGTAGTGATTATAGTGTATTGCAGAGAGGTCCTTGTCCAGCTCTCTCCTTTCTGCCACTGGCTGTCTGGACATGCTGGGTGTTGTAGTTTTGCAACAGCTGTAGGAGCCCTGGTTGAGAAACACTTGTTGGGCAGTCAAGCAGCACTAACTCAGACTGTAGAGATTAGTGTATTGCAGAGAGGTCCTTGTCCAGCCTTCTCCTCTCTGCCATTGGCTGTCCGGCCACGCTGGGAATTGTAGTTTTGCAACATCTGGAGGTCCGCAGGTTGAAGACCACTGCTCTAAGGTATTCATTAGACCCCGCCCACCATGCCTTCTGTCCCCTCCCCCCACCGTTACATCACAGCTGGACCCAGGATGCACTCGCAACGCGTTAGGTTTGTTGGAGGAGAAGGAACTTTTTTTTATGTTATTTAATACTTTTTTGGGATTTCTCTGTGATGATGAAGATAAATATATATAAATTTGCTTCTATTTCTGTAAATCTGAATATTTTGTACCAGATGTGAGGGGCGTCGCCCGCTTTAAAAAGAAATCAAAAAAACTAAAAAAATCTCCCAAATGCCAAAGAAGTGTTTGGATTGTGAAGACGTTTATCTGTGACTTAATGTGAAATGTTTTATAAAGAAGAAAGACGATATTTAAGAATAAATGTCTGCAAAGGTGTCTCCTGTGTGTGAGGACTGAGGGGACAAACAGGGACTAATGGTGTCATAACATACAGGGACTGATGGGGTCATAACATACAGGGACTGATGGGGTCATAACATACAGGGACTGATGGGGTCATAACATACAGGGACTGATGGGGTCATAACATACAGGGACTGATGGGGTCATAACATACAGGGACTGATGGGGTCATAACATACAGGGACTGATGGGGTCATAACATACAGGGACTGATGGGGTCATAACATACAGGGACTGATGGGGTCATAACATACAGGGACTGATGGGGTCATAACATACAGGGACTGATGGGGTCATAACATACAGGGACTGATGGGGTCATAACATACAGGGACTGATGGGGTCATAACATACAGGGACTAATGGTGTCATAACATACAGGGACTGCGGGACTAATGGTGTCATAACATACAGGGACTGCGGGACTAATGGTGTCATAACATACAGGGACTGCGGGACTAATGGTGTCATAACATACAGGGACTGCGGGACTAATGGTGTCATAACATACAGGGACTGCGGAACTAATGGTGTCATAACATACAGGGACTGATGGGGTCATAACATACAGGGACTGATGGGGTCATAACATACAGGGACTGATGGGGTCATAACATACAGGGACTGATGGGGTCATAACATACAGGGACTGATGGGGTCATAACATACAGGGACTGCGGGACTAATGGTGTCATAACATACAGGGACTGCGGGACTAATGGTGTCATAACATACAGGGACTGATGGGGTCATAACATACAGGGACTGATGGGGTCATAACATACAGGGACTGATGGGGTCATAACATACAGGGACTGATGGGGTCATAACATACAGGGACTGATGGGGTCATAACATACAGGGACTGAGGGACTAATTGTGTATAACATACAGGGACTAATTGTGTATAACATACAGGGACTAATTGTGTATAACATACAGGGACTGCAGGGGCCCCACTCAGGGACTTATTGTGTATAACATACAGGGGCCCCGCTCAGGGACTAATTGTGTAATAACAAACAGGAACTGCAGTGGCCCCGCTCAGGGACTAATTGTGTATAACATTCAGGGACTGCAGGGACCCCGCTCAGGGACTAATTGTGTATAACATACAGGGACTGCAGGGTCCCCGCTCAGGGACTAATTGTGTATAACATACAGGGGCCCCGCTCAGGGACTAATTGTGTCTAACATACAGGGACTGCAGGGACCCCGCTCAGGGACTAATTGTGTATAACATACAGGGGCCCCGCTCAGGGACTAATTGTGTCTAACATACAGGGACTGCAGGGGCCCCGCTCAGGGACTAATTGTGTCTAACATACAGGGACTGCAGGGGCCCCGCTCAGGGACTAATTGTGTCTAACATACAGGGACTGCAGGGGCCCCGCTCAGGGACTAATTGTGTATAACATACAGGGACTGCAGGGGCCCCGCTCAGGGACTAATTGTGTATAACATACAGGGACTGCAGGGACCCCGCTCCAGGACTAATTGTATCATAACATACAGGGACTGCAGGGGCCCCGCTCAGGGACTAATTGTGTCTAACATACAGGGACTGCAGGGACCCCGCTCAGGGACTAATTGTGTATAACATACAGGGACTGCAGGGGCCCCGCTCAGGGACTAATTGTGTATAACATACAGGGACTGCAGGGGCCCCGCTCAGGGACTAATTGTGTATAACATACAGGGACTGCAGGGGCCCCGCTCAGGGACTAATTGTGTCTAACATACAGGGACTGCAGGGGCCCCGCTCCAGGACTAATTGTATCATAACATACAGGGACTGCAGGGGCCCCGCTCAGGGACTAATTGTGTATAACATACAGGGACTGCAGGGGCCCCGCTCAGGGACTTATTGTGTATAACATACAGGGACTGCAGGGGCCCCGCTCAGGGACTAATTGTGTATAACATACAGGGACTGCAGGGGCCCCGCTCAGGGACTAATTGTGTAATAACATACAGGGACTGCAGGGGCCCCGCTCAGGGACTAATTGTGTATAACATACAGGGACTGCAGGGGCCCCGCTCAGGGACTAATTGTGTATAACATTCAGGGACTAATTGTGTATAACATACAGGGACTGCAGGGGCCCCGCTCAGGGACTAATTGTGTATAACATACAGGGACTGCAGGGACCCCGCTCCAGGACTAATTGTATCATAACATACAGGGACTGCAGGGGCCCCGCTCAGGGACTGTAATTCGTTGTGAGGTTTTGTGTGTTGGTGCTCAGTTATTCCTCCTGGAAATGGAACATATAGACAGCTAGGTGTTGACAACAATCAGGGCAGCGTTTCTTAACCCGGGAGCCTATAGCTGTTGCAAAACTACAACTCCCAGCATGCCTGGACAGCTTTCGGCAACAGCTGTAGGCACCCGTACCCACTGCACATAATCGAGCTTTGACTTCCTGTATATTTCTCTCGACAATTACACTGCAGACTGTCCGGGCATGCTGGGAGTTGTAGTTTTGCCTGATAGGGCGACCATAGTGACCTCAGGAGCTGCGCCCCGGATCGCTATGTGACCGTAAAGAGTTTACAGCGTTTGTTTCCCACTGCTGGAGGAATGTGATGGAGAGCGCAACACCAGAGACGTATCCATGGAAACAGGAACACCGGACACAATGCTGCGGTTTATTCTGGAAATGTGACAGAGCAATAACCAAGGTGACGGTATATAGAAGAGATCCGGGGGAACAAGAGGCGCTCCGACATAATACTGCGGAGAAACTGTATTGTACTCCACAGCTGCACTCACTATTCTGCTGGTTACATACATTACTTATCCTGTACTGATCCTGAGTTATATCCTGTATTATACTCCAGAGTTGTACTCACTATTCTGCTGGTGAGATCACTGTGTACATACATTACATTACTTATCCTGTACTGATCCTGAGTTATATCCTGTATTATACTCCAGAGCTGTACTCACTATTCTGCTGGTGAGGTCACTGTGTACATACATTACATTACTTATCCTGTACTGATCCTGAGTTATATCCTGTATTATACCCCAGAGCTGTACTCACTATTCTGCTGGTGAGATCACTGTGTATATACATTACATTACTTATCCTGTACTGATCCTGAGTTATATCCTGTATTATACCCCAGAGCTGTACTCACTATTCTGCTGGTGAGGTCACTGTGTACATACATTACATTACTTATCCTGTACTGATCCTGAGTTATATCCTGTGGGTACTCCAGAGCTGTACTCACTATTCTGCTGTGAGGTCACTGTGTACATACATTACATTACTTATCCTGTACTGATCCTGAGTTATATCCTGTATTATACTCCAGAGCTGTACTCACTATTCTGCTGGTGAGGTCACTGTGTACATACATTACATTACTTATCCTGTACTGATCCTGAGTTATATCCTGTATTATACCCCAGAGCTGTACTCACTATTCTGCTGGGGAGGTCACTGTGTACATACATTACATTACTTATCCTGTACTGATCCTGAGTTATATCCTGTATTATACCCCAGAGCTGTACTCCCTATTCTGCTGGTGGGGTCACTGTGTACATACATTACATTACTTATCCTGTACTGATCCTGAGTTATATCCTGTATTATACTCCAGAGCTGTACTCACTATTCTGCTGGGGAGGTCACTGTGTACATACATTACATTACTTATCCTGTACTGATCCTGAGTTATATCCTGTATTATACTCCAGAGCTGCACTCACTATTCTGCAGGTGAGGTCACTGTGTACATACATTACATTACTTATCCTGTACTGATCCTGAGTTATATCCTGTATTATACTCCAGAGCTGTACTCACTATTCTGCTGGTGAGGTCACTGTGTACATACATTACTTATCCTGTACTGATCCTGAGTTATATCCTGTATTATACTCCAGAGCTGTACTCACTATTCTGCTGGTGAGATCACTGTGTATATACATTACATTACTTATCCTGTACTGATCCTGAGTTATATCCTGTATTATACCCCAGAGCTGTACTCACTATTCTGCTGGTGAGGTCACTGTGTACATACATTACATTACTTATCCTGTACTGATCCTGAGTTATATCCTGTATTATACCCCAGAGCTGTACTCACTATTCTGCTGGTGAGGTCACTGTGTACATACATTACATTACTTATCCTGTACTGATCCTGAGTTATATCCTGTATTATACCCCAGAGCTGTACTCACTATTCTGCTGGTGAGATCACTGTGTACATACATTACATTACTTATCCTGTACTGATCCTGAGTTATATCCTGTATTATACCCGAGAGCTGTACTCACTATTCTGCTGGTGAGGTCACTGTGTATATACATTACATTACTTATCCTGTACTGATCCTGAGTTATATCCTGTATTATTCTCCAGAGCTGTACTCACTATTCTGCTGGTGAGGTCACTGTATATACATTACATTACTTATCCTGTACTGATCCTGAGTTATATCCTGTATTATTCTCCAGCGCTGCACTCACTATTCTGCAGGTTACATACATTACTTGGTTCCCTTGAACCTCCCATCAGTGCTTTTATGGATATGACGCCCCAGATCACCAGAAGTAAATCATCCGTAACGTCATGTGACTGAAGACAGAATCGCCAGATGAGTTGCGTGTGTGGGGGGACACCCATAACCTGCTGGGCATGCTGGGAGTAGTAGTATCACTACAATCAGGGCCCATAGACAGCAGACCATCAGGTGGGGTTAAACATTAATATCCTGATGTCACGCACTGTGTTACGGACGGCGGTGGTTGTGATTCTCCTGAATATATTGGACGACTTCCGGTTATCACATTTTTGCGTTATTTATAAAAAATGGCGCCGATATAGACATTGCTGTATGCAGGGCCGGACTGGGGATTAAGACCAGCCCCACAGCATCTCGTCAGCCATTGGTAGTCACGCCTAGATTTATCCCTTTACAGTACACTAATATATATCATTTTTTTTCCTCGATACTACTGTATTTCACTATGCTGAAGCAATTTATATATGTGTCAATTTTCTATGCATTATAATACTGTATATGTCTATATAAGTCATACATTTACCAAGTAACAATAGTATGGAAGGAAAGGAAATATTACCATCACACTGTAACTGACCAAGTCCTCTATACTTAGACTGATATTAACAATAATGGCTCTATAAAAGGAGGAATATTATCACCATACATATTACCATCATACTGTTACTGGCCAAATCCTATATACTGACCAATATTATCAACAATACCAGTATACAAGGGGGATTATTATCACCTTACATATTACCATTATACTGTTACTGGTCAAATCCTGTATACTGAGAACAATATTACCAATAATACCAGTATACAAGGAGGAATATTATCACCACACATCTTACCATCATACTGTTACTGACCAAATCCTGTATACTGACCAATATTATCAACAATACCAGTATACAAGGGGGAATATTATCACCTTACATATTACCATTATACTGTTACTGGTCAAATCCTGTATACTGAGACCAATATTACCAATAATACCAGTATACAAGGGGGAATATTATCACCTTACATATTACCATTATACTGTTACTGGCCAAATCCTGTATACTGAGACCAATATTACCAATAATACCAGTATACAAGGAGGAATATTATCACCATACATATTACCATCATACTGTTACTGACTAAATCCTGTATACTGAGACCAATAATACCAGTATAGAATGAGGAATATTATCACCATACATATTACCATCATACTGTTACTGACCAAATCCTGTATACTGAGACCAATATTACCAATAATACCAGTATACAAGGGGGAATATTATCACCTTACATATTACCATTATACTGTTACTGGTCAAATCCTGTATACTGAGACCAATATTACCAATAATACCAGTATACAAGGAGGAATATTATCACCACACATCTTACCATCATACTGTTACTGACCAAATCCTGTATACTGAGACCAATATTACCAATAATACCAGTATACAAGGGGGAATATTATCACCTTACATATTACCATTATACTGTTACTGACCAAATCCTGTATACTGACCAATATTATCAACAATACCAGTATACAAGGGGGAATATTATCACCTTACATATTACCATTATACTGTTACTGGCCAAATCCTGTATACTGAGACCAATATTACCAATAATACCAGTATACAAGGGGGAATATTATCACTACACATCTTACCATCATACTGTTACTGACCAAATCCTGTATACTGAGCCCAATATTACCAATAATACCAGTATACAAGGAGGAATATTATCACCATACATATTACCATCATACTGTTACTGACCAAATCCTGTATACTGAGACCAATAATACCAGTATACAAGGAGGAATATTATCGCCATACATATTACCATCATACGGTTACTGACCAAATCCTGTATACTGAGACCAATATTACCAACAATACCAGTATACAAGGAGGAATATCATCACCATACATATTACCATCATACTGTTACTGACCAAATCCTATATACTGAGACTAATATTATCAACAATACCAGTATACAAGGGGGAATATTATCACCTTACATATTACCATCACACTGTAACTGACCAAGTACTCTATACTTAGACTGATATTAACAATAATGGCACTATAAAAGGAGGAATATTATCATCACACATATTACCATCATACTGTTACTGACCAAATCCTGTATACAAGGAGGAATATTATCACCGTTTATATTACCACCATACTGTTACTGACCAACTCCTGTATACTGAGACCAATATTACCAGTATACAAGGAGGAATATTATCACCTTACATATTACCATCATACTGTTACTGGCCAAATCCTGTATACTGACCAATATTACCAGTATATACAAGGGGGAATATTATCACCATACATATTACCATCATACTGTTACTAACCAAATCCTGTATACTGAGACCAATATTACCAACAATACCAGTATACAAGGGGGAATATTATCACCATACATATTACCATCATACTGTTACCGGCCAAATCCTGTATACTGAGACCAATATTACCAATAATACCAGTATTCAGGGAGGAATATTATCACCATTTATATTACCATCATAGTGTTACTGACTAAATCCTGTATGCCAGTGTTTCCCAACCTTTTTCGGCTCGGGGCACCCCTCCAAAAAAATAAAAATTAAAAATAATAATAATTTTACGGGGTACCCTGACCGAAGTTGACGAGCAAAAAAAATAAAAATAAAATAATGTTTAAAAAAAAGCTGCAATGCACACAAATTGCAATATCTATTTATCAGTGGGTATGTAGTTTAAAGTGCTGCTTTATACAGCAACTCACCAATGACATCATTTCTGATCAGCGTCGTTCATCTGGTCCGGACCGTCCTGACCATTTCTTTCAGCCACAACTCTTCACCGTTAAACCTGCAAAACAAATCTATTAGGCTCCGCACTTAGCATTAACCTCCAGATTCCCCTTTTACAAGTGAAGAGGAAAACAGGGGCATATAGGTGTAAAGGGGTAACAGAGGGGTGTACATGGGAGACAGGTGTGTAGAGGAGTATACGGGGGAGACAGAGGGGTGTACATGGGAGACAGGTGTGTAGAGGAGTATACGGGGAGACAGAGGGGTGTACATGGGAGACAGGTGTGTAGAGGAGTATACGGGGGAGACAGAGGGGTGTACATGGGAGACAGGTGTGTAGGAGTATATGGGGGTGACAAAGGGGTGTGGGGGAGGGGAGTTTACAGTGGTGGCAGAGGGGTGTACATGGGTGACAGAGGGGTGTACAGGGGTGGCAGAGGGGTGTACAGGGGTGGCAGAGGGGTGTACAGGGATGGCAGAGGGGTGTACAGGGGTGGCAGAGGGGTGTACAGGGGTGGCAGAGGGGTGTACAGGGGTGGCAGAGGGGTGTACAGGGGTGGCAGAGGGGTGTACAGGGGTGACAGAGGGGTGTACAGGGGTGGCAGAGGGGTGTACAGGGGTGGCAGAGGGGTGTACAGGGGTGGCAGAGGGGTGTACAGGGGTGGCAGATGGATATGGTTCAGTACCTTTAAGAATGCCATTTTTCTTCTCCGTTCTTCCCCAGGGCACCGACTCAGGGCTCCGGCAGGGCAATCATTCACTGCGCCGCAGGGGAACGCTGGGGCACAGGTCACTACACTGGCCCGACGCAGCTTCCGCATACTTCACCCTCTCTGGGCCGCAGGGGGGAGGGAGAAGCTAAGGGACGCTGGGGGGCGTAGGGGTACGCTGAGGCCTATAACAGCAGCCCCTGATCATGTGACTCCGACTCCTCCATGTGACTGATCACATGACGGACCGTCATGTGATCAGTCACATGGAGGAGTCAGAGTCACATGATCAGGGGCTGCTGACGGTGACATCATCGCAGGTCCTGCGGCGCCGGGGAGGGAAATTTAAAAAATGCGCAGGTACTGCTGGGGTGAGTGGCGGGGCTGGGAGCCTACAGATCATAGCTCCGCCTCTCTGTGGCCGCTTCACACAAGGTCCTGACTTAGTGTCAGCACACGGGCCGGCCGGTGTAGTGCAGAAAACCGGCCCACTGTGTGGTCGGCCCACCGGGAATCTTCCCGGTATCCCGCTAGGCCAGTCCGGCCCTGGCTGTGTGATGAGACGACGGGGGGCACAAGACCCAATTGGTGAACAAATCGTATTTTTGGCCACTGGTTCTCCAGCTGTTACAAATCTACAACTCTTAGCATACGGCTCTCGCTGCATGATGGGAGTTGTAGTTCTGCAACAGCTGGAGAACCACAGGTTGGGAAATGCTGCTCTTATGTGTATGAGGGTCTGTCAGGGCATGATGGGAGTTGTAGTTCTGCAACAGCTGGAGAGACACAGATTTGGGACCACTGCTCTCTTTGAGGGTGAATGCTGGGGGTAGTAGTTGTCATATCTGATATTTGTGACCCATTTCCTTATTAGATTATATTGGTGACTCTAGTTCTTATTATATTATGCTATTTTATACACTTTATTCTATAGTCTCACTATTATTTTTTTCTCCCTCTTGTCGATCGATTGCTCGGCGCTCCGCCCCCTGCGTCACATGACTAGGCGCGTCGTCCGCTCGGCGCTCCGCCCCCTGCGTCACATGACTAGGCGCGTCGTCCGCTCGGCGCTCCGCCCCCTGTGTCACATGACTAGGCGCGTCGTCCGCTCGGCGCTCCGCCCCCTGTGTCACATGACTAGGCGCGTCGTCCGCTCGGCGCTCGGCTATCAGGGCTGCGGGAGCCGGAAGTGGCCGCTGGGTGTCACAGAGAACGTCAGCGGCTCCCGGCGATGATGTAACCGGCAGAGCCCGGGGCCCCCGACACCGAGACCGGAACCGGGACTGGAACCATGAACCTGCTGCCTACCAACCCGCACGGGAACGGCCTCCTGTACGCCGGCTTCAACCAGGACCATGGTGAGGGGAGCGGGGGTGTGGTGAGGGGCAGGAGGGGTGATATATGGGGGCAGGATGGAGGGGTAATAGGTGGGGGCAGGATGGAGGGGTAATAGATGGGGGCAGGAGGGGTGATAGGTGGGGGCAGGATGGAGGGGTGATAGGTGGGGGCAGGATGGAGGGGTGATAGGTGGGGGCAGGATGGAGGGGTGATAGGTGGGGGCAGGAGGGGTGATAGGTGGGGGCAGGATGGAGGGGTGATAGGTGGGGGCAGGATGGAGGGGTGATAGGTGGGGGCAGGATGGAGGGGTGATAGGTGGGGGCAGGATGGAGGGGTGATAGGTGGGGGCAGGATGGAGGGGTGATAGGTGGGGGCAGGATGGAGGGGTGATAGGTGGGGGCAGGATGGAGGGGTGATAGGTGGGGGCAGGATGGAGGGGTGATAGGTGGGGGCAGGATGGAGGGGTGATAGGTGGGGGCAGGATGGTGGGGTAATAGATGGGGCAGGAGGGGTGATAGGTGGGGGCAGGATGGAGGGGTGATAGGTGGGGGCAGGATGGAGGGGTGATAGGTGGGGGCAGGATGGAGGGGTGATAGGTGGGGGCAGGATGGTGGGGTAATAGATGGGGCAGGAGGGGTGATAGGTGGGGGCAGGATGGAGGGGTGATAGGTGGGGGCAGGATGGAGGGGTGATAGGTGGGGGCAGGATGGAGGGGTGATAGGTGGGGGCAGGATGGAGGGGTGATAGGTGGGGGCAGGATGGAGGGGTGATAGGTGGGGGCAGGATGGAGGGGTGATAGGTGGGGGCAGGATGGAGGGGTGATAGGTGGGGGCAGGATGGAGGGGTGATAGGTGGGGGCAGGATGGAGGGGTGATAGGTGGGGGCAGGATGGAGGGGTGATAGGTGGGGGCAGGATGGAGGGGTGATAGGTGGGGGCAGGATGGAGGGGTGATAGGTGGGGGCAGGATGGAGGGGTGATAGGTGGGGGCAGGATGGAGGGGTGATAGGTGGGGGCAGGATGGAGGGGTGATAGGTGGGGGCAGGATGGAGGGGTGATAGGTGGGGGCAGGATGGAGGGGTGATAGGTGGGGGCAGGATGGAGGGGGTGATAGGTGGGGGCAGGATGGAGGGGTAATAGATGGGGCAGGATGGAGGGGTGATAGGTGGGGGCAGGGTGGAGGGATGATAGGTGGGGGCAGGGTGGAGGGGTGATAGGTGGGGGGCAGGGTGGAGGGGTGATAGGTGGGGGGCAGGGTGGAGGGGTGATAGGTGGGGGGCAGGATGGAGGGGTGATAGGTGGGGGGCAGGAGGGGTGACAGGTGGGGGCAGGATGGAGGGGTGACAGGTGGGGGCAGGATGGAGGGGTGACAGGTGGGGGCAGGATGGAGGGGTGACAGGTGGGGGGCAGGATGGAGGGGTGATAGGTGGGGGGCAGGAGGGGTGATAGGTGGGGGGCAGGAGGGGTGATAGATGGTGGGGTGATAGGTGGGGGCAGGATGGAGGGGTAATAGGTGGGGGCAGGAGGGGTGATAGATGGGGGCAGGATGGAGGGGTGATAGGTGGGGGCAGGATGGAGGGGTAATAGGTGGGGGCAGGAGGGGTGATAGGTGGGGGCAGGGTGGGTGATAGGTGGGGGCAGGATGGAGGGGTGATAGGTGGGGGCAGGATGGTGGGGTAATAGATGGGGCAGGAGGGGTGATAGGTGGGGGCAGGATGGAGGGGTGATAGGTGGGGGCAGGGTGGAGGGATGATAGGTGGGGGCAGGGTGGAGGGATGATAGGTGGGGGCAGGGTGGAGGGGTGATAGGTGGGGGGCAGGATGGAGGGGTGATAGGTGGGGGGCAGGATGGAGGGGTAATAGATGGGGCAGGAGGGGTGATAGGTGGGGGCAGGATGGGTGATAGGTGGGGCAGGATGGAGGGGTGATAGGTGGGGGCAGGATGGAGGGGTGATAGGTGGGGGCAGGATGGAGGGATGATAGGTGGGGGCAGGATGGAGGGGGTGATAGGTGGGGGCAGGATGGAGGGGTAATAGGTGGGGGCAGGAGGGGTGATAGGTGGGGGCAGGATGGAGGGGTAATAGGTGGGGCAGGATGGGTGATAGGTGGGGGCAGGATGGAGGGGTAATAGGTGGGGGCAGGATGGAGGGGTAATAGGTGGGGGCAGGATGGAGGGGTGATAGGTGGGGGCAGGATGGTGGGGTAATAGATGGGGCAGGAGGGGTGATAGGTGGGGGCAGGATGGAGGGGTGATAGGTGGGGGCAGGGTGGAGGGATGATAGGTGGGGGCAGGGTGGAGGGATGATAGGTGGGGGCAGGGTGGAGGGATGATAGGTGGGGGCAGGGTGGAGGGGTGATAGGTGGGGGGCAGGGTGGAGGGGTGATAGGTGGGGGGCAGGAGGGGTGATAGGTGGGGGGCAGGGGGGGTGATAGGTGGGGGCAGGATGGAGGGGTGACAGGTGGGGGCAGGGTGGAGGGGTGATAGGTGGGGGCAGGGTGGAGGGGTGATAGGTGGGGGCAGGGTGGAGGGGTGATAGGTGGGGGCAGGAGGGGTAATAGATGGGGCAGGGTGGAGGGGTAATAGATGGGGGTAGGATGGGTGATAGGTGGGGGCAGGATGGAGGGGCGATAGGTGGGGGCAGGGTGGAGGGGCGATAGGTGGGGGCAGGGTGGAGGGGCGATAGGTGGGGGCAGGGTGGAGGGGCGATAGGTGGGGGCAGGGTGGAGGGGCGATAGGTGGGGGCAGGGTGGAGGGGCGATAGGTGGGGGCAGGGTGGAGGGGCGATAGGTGGGGGCAGGGTGGAGGGGCGATAGGTGGGGGCAGGGTGGAGGGGCGATAGGTGGGGGCAGGGTGGAGGGGCGATAGGTGGGGGCAGGGTGGAGGGGCGATAGGTGGGGGCAGGGTGGAGGGGCGATAGGTGGGGGCAGGGTGGAGGGGCGATAGGTGGGGGCAGTAGTCGCCGTACAGCACTGTGTATACTGGGGGGAGTAGACGCTGTACAGCACTGTGTATACTGGGGGGGAGTAGACGCCGTACAGCACTGTGTATACTGGGGGGAGTAGACGCCGTACAGCACTGTGTATACTGGGGGGGGAGTAGTCGCCGTACAGCACTGTGTATACTGGGGGGGGGGAGTAGTCGCCGTACAGCACTGTGTATACTGGGGGGGAGTAGACGCCGTACAGCACTGTGTATACTGGGGGGAGTAGACGCCGTACAGCACTGTGTATACTGGGGGGGGGGAGTAGTCGCCGTACAGCACTGTGTATACTGGGGGGGGAGTAGTCGCCGTACAGCACTGTGTATACTGGGGGGGGAGTAGTCGCCGTACAGCACTGTGTATACTGGGGGGGAGTAGACGCCGTACAGCACTGTGTATACTGGGGGGGAGTAGACGCCGTACAGCACTGTGTATACTGGGGGGGAGTAGACGCCGTACAGCACTGTGTATACTGGGGGGAGTAGACGCCGTACAGCACTGTGTATACTGGGGGGAGTAGACGCCGTACAGCACTGTGTATACTGGGGGGGAGTAGACGCCGTACAGCACTGTGTATACTGGGGGGGAATAGACGCCGTACAGCACTGTGTATACTGGGGGGGAGTAGACACCGTACAGCACTGTGTATACTGGGGGGAGTAGACGCCGTACAGCACTGTGTATACTGGGGGGGGAGTAGACGCCGTACAGCACTGTGTATACTGGGGGGGAGTAGTCGCCGTACAGCACTGTGTATACTGGGGGGGGAGTAGACGCTGTACAGCACTGTGTATACTGGGGGGGAGTAGACGCTGTACAGCACTGTGTATACTGGGGGGAGTAGACGCTGTACAGCACTGTGTATACTGGGGGGGAGTAGACGCTGTACAGCACTGTGTATACTGGGGGGAGTAGACGCTGTACAGCACTGTGTATACTGGGGGGGGGAGTAGACGCCGTACAGCACTGTGTATACTGGGGGGGAGTAGTCGCCGTACAGCACTGTGTATACTGGGGGGGGAGTAGACGCCGTACAGCACTGTGTATACTGGGGGGGAGTAGACGCTGTACAGCACTGTGTATACTGGGGGGGAGTAGACGCTGTACAGCACTGTGTATACTGGGGGGAGTAGACGCTGTACAGCACTGTGTATACTGATCTCCTCTCTTTCGCAGGATGCTTCGCCTGTGGGATGGAGAATGGCTTCCGGGTGTATAATACGGACCCCCTAAAGGAGAAGGAGAAGCAAGGTACCGGGGGTGATGGTGGGTGCTGCCCCCTCTATATGAGGTCACTGGGGGCTTCTCTATGACCAGTCACCTCCAACTGTGGAGAATCTCCAAGAGGCAGATCATAGAGGAGAGCGCCACCTGGTGCCCACAGTGTAACACAGTCTTCTCATCACTGTGCCCAATAAACCCATGTAGTCTGACTACACATCCAGCGTGGTCACATGGGAACAGCAGCAGTATACAGATAGGACAGACAGAGGGAGGTGAGATGTATAACTACCATATATACTGATCCCATAGAGATAGCAGCAGTATACAGATAGAGCTGAAGGGGAGGGGTATAACTACTATATATATATATATATACTGGTGCCATAGAGATAGCAGCAGTATACAGATAGAGCTTGAGAGGAGGTGTATAACTACTATATACCCTGATCCCATAGAGATAGCAGCAGTATACAGATAGAGCTGAGGGGAGGTGTATAACTACTATATATCCTGCTCCCATAGAGATAGCAGCAGTATACAGATAGAGCTGGAGGAGAGGTGTATAACTACAATATATCCTGATCCCATCGAGAGAATAGCAGCAGTATACAGATAGAGCTGGAGGAGAGGTGTATAACTACAATATATACTGATCCTATAGAGATAGCAGCAGTATACAGATAGAGCTGAGGGGAGGTGTATAACTACTATATATCCTGATCCCATAGAGATAGCAGCTGTATACAGATAGAGCTGAAGGGGAGGTGTATAACTACTATATATACTGATCCCATAGAGATAGCAGCAGTATACAGATAGAGCTGGAGGAGAGGTGTATAACTACTATATATCCTGATCCCATAGAGATAGCAGCAGTGTACAGAGAGCTGGAGGGTAGGTGTATAACTACTATATATCCTGATCCCATAGAGATAGCAGCAGTGTACAGATAGAGCTGGAGGAGAGGTGTATAACTACTATATATCCTGATCCCATAGAGATAGCAGCAGTATACAGATAGAGCTGGAGGAGAGGTGTATAACTACTATATATCCTGATCCCATAGAGATAGCAGCAGTATACAGATAGAGCTGGAGGAGAGGTGTATAACTACTATATATCCTGATCCTATAGAGATAGCAGCAGTATACAGATAGAGCTGGGGGAAGGTGTATAACTACTATATATCCTGATCCTATAGAGATAGCAGCAGCAGCAGCAGTATACAGATAGAGCTGGAGGGGAGGGGTATAACTACTTTATATTCTGATCCCATAGAGATAGCAGCAGTATACAGATAGAGCTGGGGGAAGGTGTATAACTACTATATATATATACTGGTGCAATATAGATAACAGCAGCAGTATACAGATAGAGCTGAGGGGAGGGGTCTGGGAGCTGATAGTTGAAGATGTCATCCTGTAGTTCACCCCCCCCCCCCCCCGGTGGGTCAGCCTGGTGGTCACATGGCCCAGTTACAGCGATGACACACAAGAATGCAGCAGTGCTAAAACCAGATGGCGCTGTGGGACTAGTGATGGGAACGTGTATGATGTTTATTCTTTTGGCAGAGTTCATGGAGGGCGGGATCGGATACGTAGAAATGTTATTCCGATGTAACTATCTGGCTCTGGTCGGAGGAGGGAAAAAGCCGAAATATCCGCCCAATAAAGGTGAGACCCCCCTAACCTGGGACCTCTGTGACCTCTAATGACCTCCAGTCCAGGAGATGATAGATCTGATGACCGTTGCTCCGGAGTTCTGCCGCAGGAAATACAGTGCAGCAGCCTCCCATTGCTTTCAACAGGATTCTGCTGCACCATTTACTCTACGGAATTTCTGCAACAGACGTTCCGCCACGGAAATTCCATACCCCAGACTCTACTGAAATAACATACATGTTGCTCTGTCAATGGGGACGGCCCGTTTCCGAGCGGTCCTAGTGCCGACCTGTTCTGCCGGTGCACGCTACAGGTTGTCTCCGGGCAGAGATTCCATAGTGTGAATGAGCCCTTAAAGGTGTCGGTCACATGGTTACCCCACACTATATATTTTATCATATGTGGCGGCCAGTGTTTACCCAACCAGGGTGCCTCCAGCTGTTGCAAAACTACAACTCCCAGCTTGCCCAGACAGCCAACGGCTGTCTGGGCATGCTGGGAGTTGTAGTTTTGCAACAGCTGGAGACACCCTGGTTGGGAAACATTTGGCCAGACAAGCAGCACTGACTCCGACCAGAGATAAGTATATTGCAGAGAGGTCCTTGTTCAGCCTTCTCCTCTCTGGCACAGACTATATTTTCCCTCTCAGAAATAAATTTTTTGTACGATATCCTCACAGCGTGGACAGAAACAGGAACAGTAAACTGCTGTCCAGGCATGCTGGGACTTGTAGTTTTGCAACTGAGAGAGAGATAAGTGTATTGCAGAGAGGTCCTTGTTCAGCCTTCTCCTCCCTGGCGCAGACTATATTCTCCTTGTCAGAGATGATTCAAAAATTTTGCACAAAATCCTGACAGTGTGGACGGAACCAGAAACAGTCAACGGCTGTCTGGGCATGCTGGGAGTTGTAGTCTTACAACCCTGCTATGTGGTTTGGGGGCACCTGTAAAACCATATAGCCGAGGTGCATGAACATACTGGCACTAATTACACAATGCCATTCATGTTAGGGAAAGACCTGACCCCGGGGGGGGGGGGGGGGGCGCTCAGGTATGAAGACCGCTTGAGCTGTCCACCCTCCCCCCCCCCCCCTTTACTTTTTACTCCTCCCCCCCCCCCCCCCTTCCCCGACCTTATTGTCTTT